>NC_080038.1:75103893-75408635 GCF_030020395.1 Manis pentadactyla
GATAATGAAGAAAGAGAAAATATGAACACCTACAACTAGTAATGAGATTAAATCCATAATCAAAACCTTCCAATGACAACAAAAACATCCTTGGACCAAATGACTGGTGAATCCTACCAAACATTTAAACATGAATTAACACCAATCCTTCTAAAAAGACTCAGAAAAAAATAGAACAGAACTTCATAATTCAACTTATGAGGACAGCATTATTCTGATTCCAAAGCCAGAGAAAAATGTGAGAAGAAAACAGCAGACCAAGATTCCTTAGTAATTTGATGCAAATATCCTCAATGAAACACTAACAACAAGATTCAACAGCAAATTATAAAGATTATACATCATGATCAAGTGCAATATGTAATTTATTCATAGAAATGAAAGATGTTTCAACGTATGAAAATCAATGAATAAAGGAAGAATGTTAGCAAAATGGTGAAGCAGGAGATAACAGTTTTTGTCCCCCCATAGAAAAACAATAAGCTATCCATGAACAAAAATAACCCTTGGAGGGCTTGAGTGTTCAATTAAAAGTACAACACAGTGGATCCAAAAAAATAGAGAAAACTGAACAGAAAGTATTGCTGGAGTGAATGGCTTACCTTGACATCACGAAATGACTTCGAACAAACAATAGAAAAGATAATGGATATCAGAATCAGCTACATGGTGGGTGTCATTGTGGTCCCCAGAGGCCTGCTCCACAGATGACCCCAATAAACTTTGTCACTGAGGACATCAAGAGCTTCCATGACAGCTGCAGACTTCCTGCAGTTTCCACAGTGAACGACCCTGTACTGTTCATTGTCATGGACCCCAGCAACCTGCTCAAAAGAGGATATTACTGCTCTGGATCCACAGGAGAGAGAGGCATTTCTGTACATCCCTCAGAAAGAGCTGCTGTTGTGCCACCCCAGGATGAGATACAGACATTCAGACCTATGAAGATCATAGATACTTATATAGATTCACTCCAAAGAAGACTTCATTTAGATAAAATCAAGATAAAGAGATAATTTTGAAAATATTAGAGGGAAAGAAACTCATACAAGGGACCCTCCACAAAGCTATTAGTGAATTTCTCAGGAGAAACCTACATGTCAGGAGAGGGTGGAATGACATATTCAAAGGGCTAAAAATAAACACACTGACACCAAGGAATACTTTACTTGGTCAAGCTGTCCTCTAGAAATGAAGTAAAAATAAAGAAATTGCTAGACAAGTGGAAGCTGAGGGGTTTTATCACTAGTTGACCTGCCGTACAAGAAATGCCAGAAGGGTTCTTGAAGCTGAAGTGAAAGGATTATAATTATTAACATTTAAACATATGAAAAATAAATATCACTAATAAAGGTAAATATATAGTCCAATTCAGAATATCCAAATAATGTAATGTTGCTGTTTAAATCATTTAAATCTAGTATAAAAGCTAAAATACAAATGTATTAAAATAATTGTACATATAATTTAATAGATATACTATATAAAATATGAAAAATGTGATATCAAAAACATGTGGGATGGAAGAAAAAGAGTAAATATTTTTAATAACATCAAAGATAAGATGCTATTAGCATAAAACAGGCTGTTATAAGATTTCATGTAAGCATCATGGTAACCAAACAGCAAAAACCTACAGCAGACACATAAAAGATAAAAAGAATGGGATCAAAGCAAACCACTATGGAAATTCAAAAAATCACCCACATTCACACACATAAAAAGCAAGGAAGGAATAAAGGAACTACAAAACAACCAGAAAACAGTAAGATGGCAATAGTAAGTACTTAACTTACAATAATTACTTAAATGTAAAGAAATTAAATTTTCCAATCAAAAGACATAGAGTGGATGAATGGATTGAAACAAATAAACAAATAACCAATAATATGTTGCTTAAAGGAGGCTCACTCCAACTTAAAGGACACATATAGACTGAAAGTGAAGGGATGGAAAAAGATTCCACATAAATGCAAACCAAAGAGAACAAGGGTACTTATAATTATATAAGGCAAAATAAACTTTAAGTAAGAAAACAATAAAAAATAGATTAAAAAAGGTCAAAGTCACTGTGTAATTACAAAGGGGTCAAATCATCAAGAGGATATAACAATTCTAACAAATGTAAATACATATGCACCCAACATTGGAACATCTAAATGTATTGGGCAAATATTAACAGTTCTGAAAGGTGAAAAAGACAGAAATGTTATAATAGTAAGGGACTTCAACACCCATCTTTCAACAATAAATAGATCATTCATGCAGAAAATTAATAAAGAAAAAATGGATTTCAGGGAAATGAAAATCAAAATGGTAGTGAAATATAAACTCATACTTGTTAGGATGGCTAATATTTTAAAAATCCAAAGTAACAAGTGTTGGAACAATTGAAACACTTGTACACTCTTGATGGGAATGTAAAAATTGTGCAGCAGCTATGGAAGACAGAGCGGATGTTTGTCAAAAAGTTTAAATAAAACTACCATATGATCCAGAAATCCCAATTCTGGATATTCATCCATCCAGTAGTACTGAAATCAGGATTTCGAAGAGCTATTTGTAGTTCCACATTTACTTCAACATTATTGACAATAGCCAAGAGGTTGAAGCAACTAAATAAGAAATGATATATGAATGGAATTAGGAAATATGGTACGTATATACAATGAAATATTATTCTTCCTTTAAAAACCTTCAGGACTATGCTAAGTGAAATAAGCCAGTTACAAAAGAACAATTACTATATGGTTCCAATTATATGAAGAATAAAACTCATTGGAGCAGAAAGTATAACGGTGGTTGCCAGGGGTTGGAGGAAGGCAGAAATGGGGAGTTGCTGTTCAATGGATATAAAGTTTCAATCATACAAGATGAAAGAATTCTAGAGATCTACTGTAAAACATTGTGCTTATAGTTACCAATATTGTACTGTACACTGAAAATTTTGTTAGGAGGGTAGATCTCATGTTGTATGATTCTTACCACAATGAAAAGTTAATTATCATTATATAGTCACTTTAATATTTTCCCTTGTTCTGTTGAAATAGCCTCAAATAGAGCTTGACTTAAAAACTTTTGTAGATATCTTTAATAAGAGCAAAAGTTTTCCAAGTACCCAAAAACAAGACTTTTGTGATCAACAGAAGCATGATTTTACGGTAATATCTTAACTCAAAATCTCTTCACAAAATTGACCGTTTTCACAATTTTGACCTCTTTTTCAACAACTATATATTTTCTATATCACAGTTATCTGTATACTCAGGGAAACCCTCCCTTTCACCATGACAGGATAGTGAACATGTCATACTTAATTTTGAATTGTTGTACCAACTAGAAAAATGTAAGTCTTCAATAAGCACATTGTAAGGCTTCAGTAATGATAACTACTCAAAATTCTCCACTAATATATATTTGATGATTTAAATTGAAATAGTTTGTTGTCCCAGGTCATTTGAAAAAGCATCTTTTTCTAGGGTCAATCGGTACTTAATAAAACTCAAAATTAGCTTTTGTGTTTCAGACTTACATATGAATTTCATACCTCTCACTGTCTGAATGATATGTGACCACATCACACACATACTTTGGAGAACCATGATTGTGAAATTCAGTAATGTGGATAAGGACATACTCAAAGATTCTACCTAAGTGATAGTGAATTGACTTGTTAGGCATTAGAACTTCATTTTCTTGTTCTTTGCTCATTAATTCATTTTGGTTTACAATTCCACTTGAACCCAAACACTTTATTATGTTTTTTTATTAAGGTATCATTGAAATACAATCTTATGCTCAGGTTTCACATGAGCAACGTTGTGGTTACTACATCCCCCTATTATCAAATCCCCATCACATACCCCATTATAGTCACTGTCCATCAGCATAGTAAGATGCTATAGAGTCACTACTTGTCTTCTCTGTGCTATACTGCCTTCCCCATGTACCCCCCTGTATTATGTGTGCTAATCATAATGCCCCTTAATCCCCTTATCTCTCCTTCCCACCCACCCACCCCAGTCCCTTTCCCTTTGGAAACTGTTAGGCCATTCTGGTACTGTTTTGTTCCTTCAGGTTTTCCTGTGTTGATATACTCCACAGATGAGTGAAATCATTTGGTACTTGTCTTTTTCCACCTGGCTTATTTCACTGAGCGTAATGCCCTCTAGCTCCATCCATGTTGTTGTACAAGGTAGGATTTGTTTTCTTCTTATGGCTGAATAATATTCCATTGTGTGTATGTACCACCTATTCCTTATCCATTCATCTACTGATGGACACTTAGGTTGCTTCCATTTCTTGACTATTGTAAAGAGTGCTGAAATAAACATAAGGGTGCACATGTCTTTTTGAATTTGCGATCCTGTTTCTTAAGGTAAACTATTAGGAGTGGAATTCCTGGGTCAAATGGTATTTGTGTTTTTATATTATTTTTTATTTTTTTGAAATTCCCTCAGATCATATTTGTTTATTTATTTATTCACAGTTGTCTATTTATATTTATTTATTTTATTAAGGTAATATTGATATACACTCTTATGAAGGTTTCCCATGAAAAAACAATGTGGTTACCACATTCAACCCTGTTATACATCTCCCCCATATCCCATTGCAGTCACTGCCTATCAGTGTAGTAAAAGGCCACAGAGTCACTATTTGCCCTCTCTGTGCTATGCTGTCTTCCCCCTGATTCCCCCCACACCATTTGTGTCAATCAAAATACCCCTGAATCCCCTTCTTCTTCCTTCCTGATCTGCTCTCCCCCAGCCCTCCCCTTTGGTAACTGCTAGTCCCTTCTTAGAGTATGAGAGTCTGTTGCTGTTTTGTTTCTTCAGTTTTGCTTCATTGTTACACTCCACGAATGAGGGAAATCATTTGGTACTTGTCTTTCTCCCTCTGGCTTATTTCACTGAGCATAATATCCTGCCGCTCCATCCACATTGTTGCAAACTGTAGAATTTGTTTCTTTCTTACGGCTGAGTCGTATTCCATTGTATATATGTACCACCTCTTCTTTATCCATTCATCTACTGATGGGCACTTAGGTTGCTTCCATTTCTTAGCAATTGTAAATAGTGCACAATAAACATAGGGGTGCATATGTCTTTTTGAATCTGAGAAATTATATTCTTCGGGAAAGTTCCTAGGAGTGGAAAACCAGGGTCAAATGGAATTTCTGTTTTCAGTTTTTTTAGGACACTCCAATTGCTTTCCACAATGGTTGAATTAGCTTACATTCCTATCAGTACTGTAGGAGGGTACCCCTTTCTCCATATCCTCACCAGCATTTGTTGTTCTTAGTCTTTTCGATACTGGCCATCCTAATTGGTGTGAGGTGATATCTCTTTGTGGTTTTAATCTGCATTTCCCTGATAATTAGTGATGTGGAGCATCTTTTCATGTGCCTGTTGGCCATCTGAATTTCTTCTTTGGAGAATTGTCTGTTCATATCCCCCACCTATTTTTTAATCTGGTTATTTGCTTTTTGGGTGCTAAGGCATGTGAGTTCTTTATATATTTTGGATGTGAACCCCTTGGTGGATATTTCATTTAAAAATATATTCTCCCATACTGTAGGATACCTTTTTCTTCTGTTGATGGTGTCCTTTGCTGTCCAGAACCTTTATGTTTGATGTAGTCTCATGTATTCAGTTTTGCCTTTGTTTCCCTTGCTCAAGGAAGTGCATTCAGAAAAAAGTTGCTCATGTTTATATTCAAGAGATTTTTGCCTATACTATCTTCTAAGAGTTTTATGGTTTCATGACTTACCTTCAGGTCTTTGATCCATTTTGAGTTTACTTTTGTGTATGGGGATAGACAATAATCCAGTTTCATTCTCTTGCATGCAGCTGTCCAGTTTTGCCAACACCGATTGTTAAAGAGGCTGTCATTTCCCCATTGTATGTCCATGGCTCCTTTATTGTATATTAATTGACCATATGTACTTGGGTTTACATCTGAGCTCTTCAGCCTGTTCCATTGGTCTATGGGTCTGTTCTTGTGCCAGTACCAAATTGTCTTGATTACTGTGGCTTTGTACTAGAACTTGAAGTCAGGGAGCATAATAAGCCCAGCTTTATTCTTCCTTCTCAGGATTGCTTTGGCTATTTGGGGTCTTTTGTGCTTCCATATTAATTTTAGAATTATTTTCTGGAGTTCATTGAAGAATGCTGTTGGTATTTTCATAGGGATTGGATTGAATCTGTAGATTGCATTAGGCAGATTGGCCATTTTGACAATATTAATTCTACCTATCCATGTGATTGGGATGTATTTCCATGTATGGGTATCTTCTTTAATTTCTCTCATGACTGTCATTCAGTTTTCAGTGTAAAGTTTTTTCACTTCCTTCATTAGGTTATTCCTAGGTATTTTATTCTTTTTGATGCAATTGTGAATGGAGTTGTATGCCTGATATCTCTTTCTGTTATTTCCTCATTAGTGTATCAGAGTGCAACAGATTTCTGTGTATTAATTTTGTATCCTGCAATGTTGCTGAATTCAGATATTAGATCTATTCGTTTTGGAGTGAATTCTTTAGGGTTTTTAATGTACAGTGTAATGTCATCTGAAAACAGTGACAATTTAACTTCTTCTTTACCAATCTGGATGCCTATTATTTCTTTGTGTTGTCTGATTTCTGTGGTCAGGACCTCCAGAACTATGTTGAACAAAAGTGGAGAGAGTAGGCATCCTTGTCTTGTTCCTGATCTTAAAGGAAAGACTTTCAGCTTCTCACTGTTAAGTATGATGTTGGCTGTGGGTTTTTCATATATGGCCTTTATGATGTTGAGGTACTTGCCCTCTATAGCCATTTTGCTGAGAGTTTTTATCATGAATGGATGTTAAATATTGTCGAATGAGTTTTTGGCATCTATGGAGATGATCACGTGGTTTGTGTCCTTTTTGTTGAAGTTGTGTATTATGTTGATGGATTTTCTAATATTGTACCATCCTTGCATCCCTGGAATAAATCCTACTTGATCATGATGGATGATATTTTTGATGTTTTTTTGAATTTGGGTTAGTAATATTTTGTAGAGTATTTTTGCACCTATGTTCTTCAGGGATACCTGTTATTATTTTCTTTTTTTTGTGGTGTCTTTGCCTGATTTTTGTATTAAGGTGATGCTGGTCTCATAGAATAAGTTTGGAAGTGCTCCTTCCTCTTCTACTTTTTGGAAAACATTGAGGAAGATGGGTATTAGATCTTTACTAAATGTTTGATTTAATTCAGTGGTGAAGCCATCTGGTCCAGGTGCTTTGTTCTTAGGTAGGTTTTTGAATATCAATTCAATTTCATTGCTAGTAATTGGTATGCTCAGATTTTCTGTTTCTTTCTGGGTCAGCCTTGGAAGGCTGTATTTTTCTATAAAGTTGTCAATTTCTTCTAGGTTATCCCATTTGTTAGCATATAATTTTTCATAGTTTTCTCTAAAAATTCCTCGTATTTCTGTAGTGTCTGTAATAATTTCTCTATCTCATTTCTGATTGTTT
Source organism: Manis pentadactyla (assembly GCF_030020395.1). Taxonomy (NCBI): domain Eukaryota; kingdom Metazoa; phylum Chordata; class Mammalia; order Pholidota; family Manidae; genus Manis; species Manis pentadactyla. Next base: position 75,111,394 of record NC_080038.1, read on the forward strand.
ATGTGTGTACACTATCTTTTTTTCTTGATAAGTCTGCCTAGGGGTTTGTCTATTTTGTTTATTTTCTCGAGGAACCATCTCCCGCTTTCATTGATTCTTTCTATTGTTTTTATTATTCTCGATTTCATTTATTTCTGCACTAATCTTTATTATGTCCCTCCTTCTACTGACTTTGGGCCTTATTTGTTCTTCTTTATCTAGTTTAGTTAATTGTAATTTTAGACTGTTCATATGGGATTGTTCTTCTTTCCTGAGGTAGGCCTGTGTAGCAATATACTTCCCTGTTAGCACCGCCTTTGCTGCATCCCACAGATTTTGCATTGTTGAATTATTATTGTCATTCATTTTTCCTCATATATTGCTTTATCGCTGTTTTTATTTGGTCATTGATCCATTGGTTATTTAGGAGCATGTTGTGAAGCCTCCATGTGTTTGTGGGATTTTTTATTTTCTTTGTGTAATTTATTTCTAGTTTCATGCCTTTGTGGTCTGAAAAACTGTTTGGAACAATTTCAATCTTTTTGAATTTACCGAGGCTCTTCTTGTGGCCTCGTATATGATCTATTCTTGAAAATGTTCCATGTCCACTTGAGAAGAATATGCATTCTGCTGCTTTTGGGTGTAGAGTTCTGTAGATGTCTGTTAGGACCATTTGTTTTAATGTGTTGTTTAATCCCTCTGTCTCCTTACTTACTTTCTGTCTCATTGATCTGTCCTTTGGAGTGAGTGGATTGTCAAAGTCTCCTAGAATGAAGGCATTGCATTCTATTTCCCCTTTTAATTCTGTTAGTATTTGTTTCACATATGTAGGTGCTTCTGTGTTGAGTGCATAGATATTTATAATGGTTATATTCTCTTGTTGATTTGACCACTTTATTGTTATTTGATGTCTTCCTTTGTCTCTTATTACTTTCCTTGTTTTAAAGTCTACTTTGTCTGACACAAGTACTGCAACTCCTGCTTTTTTCTCCCTATTAGTTGCATTAAGTATCTTTTTCCATCCCTTCACTTTTAGTCTGTGCATGTCTTTGGGTTTAAAGTGAGTCTCTTGTATGCTGCATATAGATGGGTCTTGCTTTTTTATCCATTTCATAACTCTGTCTTTTGAGTGGTACATTCAGTCCATTTACTTTTAGGGTGTTTATTGATAGATATGTACTTATTGCCATTGCAGGCTGTAGATTCTTGGTTACCAAAGATTGAATTGTAATTTCCTTACTATACAAGAGTCTAACTTAACTCACTTAGTATGCTTTTACAAATAGTATCTAAAGGATCTTTCTTTTCCATCCTTTTCTTCCTCCTCTATTCTTTATATATTAGGTGTCATAGTCTGTACTATTTGTCTGTCCCTTTTTATTACCTGTGTTGACAGCTATTAACCCTTAGGTACATTTCCATCTACAGCAGTCCCTCAAAAATACACTTTAGAGATGATTTGTGGGAGATAAATTCTCTCAGCTTTTGCTTATATGGAAATAGTTTAATCCCTCCTTCAAATTCAAATGATAATATTGAAAGATAAAGTATTCTTGGTTCAAGGTCCTTCTGCTTCATTGCATTAAATATATCATGCCATTCGCTTCTGGCCTGTAAGGTTTCTGCTGAGAAGTCCGATGACAGCCTGATGGATTTTCCTTTGTATGTGATCTTATTCCTCTCTCTGGCTGCTTTTAATAGACTGTCCTTGTCCTTCATCTTTGTCATTTTAATTATTATGTGTCTTGGTGGTATCCTCCTTGGGTCCCTTGTGTTGGGAGATCTTTGTACTGCCATGGCCTGAGAGACTATCTCCTTCCCCAGATTTGGGAAGTATTCATAATTTTTTCCTCAAAGACACTTTCTACCCCTTTCTCTTTCTTTTCCTCTTCTGATACCCCTATAATATGAATATTGTTCTGTTTGGATTGTTCACAAAGTTCTCTCAATATTCTTTCATTCCTAAATATCCTTTTTTCTCACTGTGCCTCAGCCTCTTTGTATTCCTCTTCCCGAGTTTTTGTTTCATTTATCGTCTCCTCCACTGTATGTAATCTGCTTTTAATACCCTCCATTGTGCTCTTCAACAATTGGATCTCTGTCCTAAATTCGTTCCTGAGTTCGTGAATATTTTTCTTTTTTGTTTTTTTTGTAGATAATTATTTTTTATTGAAGGGTAGTTGACAAAGAGTATTACATTACATTAGTTTCAGGTGTACAACACAGTGATTCAACATTTATATACATGATAATTCTAGGTACCAGCTATCACCATACCAAGTTGTTACAATATTTTGACTATATTCCTTATGCTACACATTACATCCCGGTTACTTATTTATTTTACAACTGGAAGTGTGTATTTTTGTTGTTGTTGTTGTTGTTGTTGTTGTGAGGGCATCTCTCATATTTATTGATCAAATGGTTGTTAACAACAATAAAATTCTGTATAGGGGAGTCAATGCTCAATGCACAATCATTAATTCACCACAAGCCTAATTTTCATCACTCTCCAATCTTCTGAAGCATAATGAACAAGTTCTTACATGGAGAACGAATTCTTACATAGTGAATAAGTTACATGGTGAACAGTACAACGGCAGTCATCACAGAAACTTTTGGTTTTGCTCATGCATTATGAACTATAAACAGTCAGTTCAAATATGAATACTCATTTGATTTTTATACTTGATTTATATGTGGATACCACATTTCTCTCTTTATTATTATTATTTTTAATAAAATGCTGAAGTAGTAGGTAAATACAAGATAAAGGTAGAAAACATAGTTTAGTGTTGTAAGAGAGCAAATGTAGATGATCAGGTGTGTGCCTGTAGACTATGTGTTAATCCAAGCTAGACAAGGGCAATAAAACATCCACGTATGCAGAAGATTTCTCTCAGAACAGGGGGGGTGAGGTTCTAAGCCTCATCTCTGTTGATGCCCAATTTCTCACATGATGGCCCCCCTGCGACTGTGCCTGTCTTAGGCTGTTCCTTCCTAGAGGAATCTTACCCATCTCTGGGTAAGCAGTCAACTTCCGGACCATAAAGGGAAATGTAAAGTTGGTAAGTGAGAGAGAAGCCTTATTATTTGAAAAGGTTAGCTTTTTACTTCTTTGCAGATTTATACCCTGTGGCTTCTATACCCAGCATTTATCGTGAGGTATCTTTACCACTTGGAAGAATTTTGACACTCGGTAAATTTGATATGAGGCATGAATTCTATTTAAGGGTTGTAATTAGGAAGGAAGAAGAAAAGCTATAGAAGTAGCAGGCAGAAGAAAACATGGGAAGATTGCTTATTTCTTTGACATATCTTCTTGTAGAGTAACTTCAGCATGTATAGGTTTTAAACTACTAATTAAACTGCGCACACATATTAACATAATAGGAGTATAGTTACATAACCAAAGCATACCTGTAATTACCAGCCATCTCCAGTGAAACCAAGAAAACCAGTTAGGCACCTTAGGCATTTGTGAAAACTTATCTATAATATGGTGGATATTGTCCAACTGAGCATGAACAGTCTGAGAGAAATCAGACAAATTAAAACAACCCATTCCTGGGTACTGTTCACATCCCATATGTTCTTTTAACAGTAAATATTCTGTAGTTGTAAGATTTTGGAGCGCTACAATCTGCACTTCTCCGAATTCTTGGTTGAGTTCCAACAGTATAGATCCAGTCAAATATGTTGTTTTACTGTATGCACAGGCCAGCTTAGATACCTCCTTCTTCATTCCCATGGCAAGTCCAGGAACTGGTGGGATGAGTGCATCTACAGCTGTAGCAGCACGTGGATATTTGTTGGGGATTTTTGATGATCATCTTCTGACATGAGTCTTCCAGAGAGTGCTGATGTTGGAAGTTCTTTTTCATATTGTATCTTAGTTCAGTTTCAGGGTAGCCCAATTAGGCTTTGATCCTCTGTATAAACACAAACAGACCCTTTGCCTACAATTTTATATGCCCTTTATACCCTTGTGTAGGACTCATTGGAGGTCTCCACCCAGGAACTGCCTTTTTTTTTTTTGTATCATTAATCTACACTTACATGAAGAATATTATGTTTACTAGGCTCTCCCCTATACCAGGTCCCCCCTATAAACCCCTTTACAGTCACTGTCAATCAGCATAGCAAATGTTGTAGAATCACTACTTGCCTTCACTGTGTTGTACAGACCTCCCCTTTCTCCAACCACCCCATGCATGCTAATCTTAATACCATCCTTCTTCTTCCCCCCCTACCCACCCATCCTCCCCTTCTTCCTCCCTACCCACCCATCCTCCCCAGTCCATTTCCCTTTGGTACCTGTTAGTCCATTCTTAAGTTCTGTGATTCTGCTGCTGTTCTGTTCCTTCAGTTTTTCCTTTGTTATTATATTCCACAGATGAGTGAAATCATTTGGTATTTCTCTTTCTCCGCTTGGCTTGTTTCACTGAGCATAATACTCTCCAGCTCCATCCATGTTGCTGCAAATGGTAGGATTTGCCCTTTGCTTATGGCTGAGTAGTATTCCATTGTTTATATGTACCACATATTCTTTATCCATTCATCTATCGATGGACATTTAGGTTGTTTCCAATTCTTGGCTATTGTAAATAGTGCTGCAATAAACATAGGGGTGCATTGGTCTTTCCATACTTGATTGCTGCATTCTTAGGGTACATTCCTAGGAGTGCAATTCCTGGGTCAAATGGTAAGTCTGTTTTGAGCATTTTGATGTACCTCCATACTGCTTTCCACAATGGTTGAATTAACTTACATTCCCACCAGCAGTGTAGGAGGGTTCCCCTTTCTCCACAGCCTTGCCAACATTTGTTGTTGTTTGTCTTTTGGATGGCAGCCTTCCTTACTGGTGTGAGGTGATACCTCATTGTAGTTTTAATTTGCATTTCTCTGATAATTAGCGATGTGGAGCATCTTTTCATGTGTCTGTTGGCCATCTGTATTTCTGTTTTGGAGAACCGTCTGTTCAGTTCCTCTGCCCATTTTTTAATTGGGTTATTTGTTTTTTGTTTGTTGAGGCATGTGAGCTTTTTATATATTCTGGACGTCAAGCCTTTATCAGATCTGTCATTTTCAAATATATTCTCCCATACTGTAGGGTTCCTTTTTGTTCTATTGATGGTTTCTTTTGCTGTACAGAAGCTTTTCAGCTTAATATAGTCCCACTTGTTCATTTTTGCTGTTGTTTTCTTTGCCCGGGGAGATATGTTTAAGAAGAGGTCACTCATGTTTATGTCTAAGAAGTTTTTGCAAATCTTTTCTTCCAAGAGTTTAATGGTTTCATGACTTACATTCAGGTCTTTGATCCATTTTGTGTTTACTTTTGTATATGGGGTTAGACAATGGTCCAGTTTCATTCTCCTACATGTAGCTGTCCAGTTTTGCCAGCACCATCTGTTGAAGAGATTGTCATTTCGCCATTGTATGTTCATGGCTCCATTATCAAATATTAATTGACCATATATGTCTGGGTTAATGTCTGGATTGTCAAGTCTGTTCCATTGGTCTGTGGCTCTGTTCTTGTGCCAGTACCAAATTGACTTGATTACTATGGCTTTATAGTAGAGCTTGAAGTTGCGAAGTGATATCCCCCTACTTTATTCTTCTTTCTCAGTATTGCTTTGGCTATTCGGGGTCTTTGGTGTTTCCATATGAATTTTTGAATTATTTGTTCCAGTTCATTGAAGAATGTTGCTGGTAGTTTCATAGGGATTGCATCAAATTTGTATATTGCTTTGGGCAGGATGGCCATTTTGACGATATTACTTCTTCCTAGCCACGAGCATGGGATGAGTTTCCATCTGTTATTGTCCCCTTTAATTTCTCTTATGAGAGACTTGAGTTTTCAGAGTATAAGTCTTTCACTTCTTTGGTTAGGTTTATTCCTAGGTATTTTATTTTTTTTGATGCAATTGTAAATGTAGTTGTTTTCCTGATTTCTCTTTCTGTTGTTTCATTGTTAGTGTATAGGAAAGCCACAGATTTCTGTGTGTTGATTTGTTATCCTGCAACTTTGCTGTATTCCAATATCAGTTCTAGTAGTTTTGGGGTGGAGTCTTTAGGGTTTTTTATGTACAGTGTCATGTCATCTGCAAATAGTGACTGTTTAACTTCTTTTTTACCTATCTGGATTCTTGTATGTTTAAGTTTTGCCTGATTGATGTGGCTAGGACCTCCAGTGCTATGTTAAATAACATTGGGGAGAGTGGGCATCCCTGTCTATTTCCGGATCTCAGAGGAAATGCTTTCATCCTCTCACTGTTCAATATAATGTTGACTGTGGGTTTATCATAGATGGCCTTTATTATGTTGAGGTACTTGCAATCTATTCCCATTTTGCTGAGAGTTTTTATCATGAATGTATGTTGAACTTTGTCAAATGCTTTTTATGCATCTTTGGAGATGATCAGTTGGTTTTTGTCTTTATTTTTGTTGATGTGGTGGATGATGTTGATGGACTTTCGAATGTTATACCATCCTTGCATCCCTGGGATGAATCCCACTTGGTCATGGTGTATGATCTTTTTGATGTATTTTTGAGTTCGGTTTGCTAATATATTGTTGAGGATTTCTGCATCTACGTTCATCAGGGATATTGGTCTGTAGTTTTCTATTTTGGTGGGGTCTTTGCCTGGTTTTGGTATTAGTGTGATGTTAGCTTCATAGAATGAGTTTGGGAATATCCCCTCTTCTTCTATTTTTTGGAAAACTTTAAGGAGAATAGGTATTATGTCTTCCCTGTATGTCTGATAAAATTCCGAGGTAAATCCATCTAGCCCGGGGGTTTTATTCTTTGGTAGTTTTCTTATTACCGCTTCAATATCGTTGCTGGTAATTGGTCTGTTTAGATTTTCTGTTTCTTTCTGGGTCAGTCCTGGAAGGTTGTATTTTTCTAGGAAGTTGTCCATTTCTCCTAGGTTTCCCAGCTTGTTAGCGTATAGGTTTTCATATTATTCTCTAATAATTCTTTGTATTTCTGTGGTGTCCGTTGTGTATTTTCCTTTCTCGTTTCTGATATTGTTAATTTGTGTTGACTCTCTTTTCCTCTTAATAAGTGTGGCTAGAGGCTTATCTATTTTGTTTATTTTCACGAAGAAGCAGCTCTTGGATTCATTGATTTTTGCTATTGTTTTATTCTTCTCAATTTTATTTATTTCTTCACTGATCTTTATTATGTCCCTCCTTCTGTTGATTTTAGGCCTCATTTGTTCTTCTTTTTCCAATTTTGATAATTGTGACTTTAGACCATTCTTTTGGGATTGTTCTTTCTTTTTTAAATATGCTTGGATTGCTGTGTACTTTCCTCTTAAGACTGCTTTTGGTGTGTCCCTCAGAAGTTGGGGCTTAGTGTTGTTGTTGTCATTTGTTTCCATATATTGCTGGATCTCCATTTTGATTTGTTAATTGATCCATTGAATGTTTAGGAGCGTGTTGTTAAGCCTCGATGTGTTTGTGAGCCTCTTTGCTTTCTTTGTACAGTTTATTTCTAGTTTTATGCCTTTGTGGTCTGAAAAGTTGGTTGGTAGGATTTCAATCTTTTGGAATTTACTGAGGCTCTTTTTGTGGCCTAGTATGTTGTCTATTCTGGAGAATGTTCCATATGCACTTGAGAAGAATGTATATTCTGTTGCTTTTCGATGTATATTTCTAAAGATGTCTATTAGGTCCATCTGCTCTACTGTGTTGTTCAGTGCTTCCTTGTCCTTACTTATTTTCTGCCCAGTGGATCTATCCTTTGGGGTGAGTGGTGTGTTGAAGTCTCCTAGAATGAATGGATTGCAGTCTATTTCCCCCTTTAGTTCTGTTAGTACTTATTTCACATATGCTGGTGCTCCTGTGTTGGGTGCATATATATTTAGAATGGTTATATCCTCTTGTTGGCCTGAGCCCTTCATCATTATGTAGTGTCCTTCTTTATCTCTTGTTAATTTCTTTGTTTTGAAGTCTATTTTGTCTAATATAAGTACTGCAACCCCTGCTTCCTTCTCACTATTGTTTGCCTGAAATATGTTTTTCCACCCCTTCACTTTTAGTCTGTACATGTCTTTGGGTTTGAGGTGAGTTTCTTGTAAGCAGCATTTAGATGGGTCTTGCTTTTTTATCCATTCTATTACTCTGTGTCTTTTGATTGGTGCCTTCAGTCCATTAACGTTTAGGGTGACTATTGAAAGATATGTACTTATTGCCATTGCAGGCTTTAAATTCGTGGTTACCAAAGGTTCAAGTTTAGCCTCTTTAGTATCTTAGTGCCGAACTTAGCTCGCTTATTGAGCTGTTATATACACTGTCTGGAGATTCTTTTCTTCTCTCCCTTTTTATTCCTCCTCCTCGATTCTTCATATGTTGGGTGTTTTTTGCTGTGCTCTTTCTAGGAGTACTCCCATCTAGAGCAATCCCTGTAAGATGTCCTGTAGAGGTGGTTTGTGGGAAGCAAATTCCCTCAACTTTTGCTTGTCTGGGAATTGTTTAATCCCACCATCATATTTGAATGATAGTCGTGCTGGATACAGTAGCCTTCGTTCAAGGCCCTTCTGGTTCATTGCATTTAATATATCATGCCATTCTCTTCTGGCCTGTAGGGGTTCTGTCGAGAAGTCTGATGTTAGCCTGATGGGTTTTCCTTTATAGGTGACCTTTTTCTCTCTAGCTGCCTTTAAAACTCTTTCCTTGTCCTTGATCTTTGCCATTTTAATTATTATGTGTCTTGGTGTTGTCCTCCTTTGATCCTTTCTGTTGGGAGTTCTGTGTATTTCTGTGGTCTGTTCAATTATTTCCTCCCCCAGATTGGGAAGTTTTCAGCAATTATTTCTCCCAAGATACTTTCCATCCCTTTTCCTCTCTCTTCTTCTTCTGGTACCCCTATAATACGGATATTGTTCCTTTCGGCTTGGTCACATAGTTCTCTTAACATTGTTTCATTCCTGTAGATCCGTTTATCTCTCTCTATGTCAGCTTTTATGCGTTCCTGTTCTCTGGTTTCAGTTCCCTCAATGGTCTCTTGCATCCTATCCATTCTGCTTATAAACCCTTCCAGAGTTTGTTTCATTTCTGTAATCTCTTTTCTGGCATCTGTGATCTCCCTCTGGACTTCATCCCATATCTCTTGCGTATTTCTCTGCATCTCTGTCAGCATGTTTATGATTCTTATTTTGAATTCTTTGTCAGGAAGACTGGTTAGGTCTTTCTCCTTCTCTGGTGTTGTCTCTGTGATCTTTGTCTGCCTGTAGTTTTGCCTTTTCATGGTGATAGGAATAGTTTGCAGAGCTTGGACGAGTGACGGCTGGAAGAACTTCCCTTCTTGTTGGTTTGTGGCCCTCCTCTCCTGGGAGAACAGCGACCTCTAGTGGCTTGTGCTGCGTAGCTTCGTGCAGACAGGGCTTCTGCTTCCTGCCCTTCTGCTATGGAGTTTATCTCTGCTGTTGCTGTGGGCGTGGCCTGGCTGGGGCGGCTGCTCCAAAATGGTGGAGTTCCCCTTCATGAGGCACTGGGTTCTCGCAGGTGTGGATGTGGTCTGAATGTTGTCCTGTGTCTTCTGGTCTTTATTCTAGGAAGAGTTGTCTTTCTTATATTTTCATAGATATATGTGGTTTTCGGAGGAGATTTCCGCTGCTCTACTCATGCCTCCTTCTTGGCTCCCGGCCTTGAATATTTTTCTGTACCTACATTCTCTCAGATTTTGCTTATCTTTAGATTGTTTTATCCCTCTTTCAAATTTATATGATAATCTTGGCACATAAGTATTTATGTTTATGATTTTTATTTTGAAATCTCTTTCAGGAAGATTTATTAATTCATTCTCACTTTCGCCTTTCTCTGGTGTTGAGATTGTGCTTTGAACCAGGTTCCTTTCAGCTTTCATGTTTGTATGTGGTGCCCTCTAGTGCCCAGAACCTCTTCTTCCCAGAGCTCCTCAGCCCCTGGAGCGATGTTGGGGGTTGCATGGAAGTGGTGCTGTTGCCTGGTTGAAGGAAAGAGCTGTTTCCTGTTTCCTGGATCTTATGCCTTTCTCCACTGCCAGAACCAGTGGGCCTAACATAAAGGTGTAAGCTTCTATGCTTTGTGTTTTTAGCTGCCATAGACGGGGCTTCCCTTTGGCTGGCCTGATGCCAGGGTGGGGGCTTCCATTTTGTGAGCCATGTGCAGGCTAGCCTGGAGGAAGACATAGCAGGATTCCTATCACAGTGGGGGGCCTTGGAGCTGCATAGCCAGCCAGGGGGATGAAGTGCCTGAAGATCGTCTAAGTTGCCAATGTGCTTGGCAGATTGCACCCAGACAATTTTGTCTATTTGTCCTTTCTACTGAGCAGTAAGCTCTGTGCAGTCCTTGCCCATTTACAAGCCTTCTCACTGTTAGGAAGTCTCTGACTGCCCACCCAGATCACATGGATATGAATTCCTGTTTTCCACAAGCACTGGAATCTCCCTCTCTCCAGGTATTCCACCTGTCTTAGCTTTCCAACTCCACTAATCATCAGAGCACCATGCAATGTAGGTTTGTGCTCTGAGAGAAGATCTTCAGGGCTAAGTGATCAGCAGTCCCAGGCCTCCACTCTCTCCCACTTTGTTTCTCTTTCTCCCACTGGTGCGCTGGAGTGGGGAAAGGGTTTGAGTCCTGCTGTGTCACAGCTTTGGTAAATTACCCTGTTCCATGATGTCTGCTTTTTTCTCCAGGTGTATGTATTCTGGTGCAGCCTTCTTTCTTGTTTCTTTTAAATGATTACTTGTATTATTTATGTTTTCATACTATATCTGGTTTTAGGAGGAAGTCTCTTTCTCAAGTCTCATGCTACTATCTTTAATCCAATCCTCAGTATTTCTGTTTTTAGTCTTTGAGGAACCTCCATATTGCTTTCTACAATGGTTGAACTAATTTACATTCCCACCAGCAGTGTAGGAGGGTCCCCCTTTCTCCACATCTTCACCAGCATTTGTTGTTGTTTGTCTTTTGGGTCTTGGCCATCCTAACTGGTGTTAGATGATATCTCATTGTGTTTTGAATTTGCATTTCCCTGATAACTAGTGATGTGGAGAATCTTTTCATGTGCCTGTTGGCCAACTGTTATTGTTCTTTGGAGAAATGTTGTACATATCCCCCACCCATTTTTAATAGGGTTCTTTGCTTTTTGGGTGTTGAGATGTGTGAGTTCTCTATATATTTTGGGTGTTAACCCCTTGACGGATATGTCATTTACAAATATATTCTTCCATACTGTAGGATGCCTTTTTGTTCTGCTGATGCTGTCCTTTGATGTACAGAGCTTTTTAATTTGATGTAGTCCCATTTGTTCATTTTTTATTTTGTTTCCCTTGCCTGAGAAGATATGCTCAGGAAAAAGTTGGTCATGTTTACATTCAAGATATTTTTGCCTAAATTTTCTTCTAAGAGTTTTAGTATTTCATGATCTACATTCATGTCTTTGATCCATTTTGGGTTTACTTTTATGTATGGGATTAGACAATAATCCAGTTTCATTCTCTAACATGTAGCTGTCCAGTTTTGCCAACACCATGTGTTGAAGAGGCTGTCAATTCTGCATTGGATATCCATGACTTCTTTATTGTGTATTAATTGACCACATATGCTTGGGTTTATATGTAAGCTCTCTAGTCTGTTCCATTGGTCTATGAATCTGTTCTTGTGCCAATACCAAATTATCTTGATTACTGTGGCTTTGTAGTCGACCTTGAAGTTGGGAAGCATACTCCTCTCTGCTTTTTTCTTCCTTTTCAAGATTACTTTGTCTGTTTGGTGTCTTTTGTGGTTCCATATGAACTTTTGAATTATTTGCTCTAGTTCATTTAAGATTGCTGTTGGGATTTTGATAGTGATTGCACTTAATATGTATATTGCTTCAGTCAGGATGGCCATTTTGACAATATTAATTCTTCCTATCCATGAGCACGGGATGTCCTTTCATTTATTGGTATCTTCTTTAATTTCTTTCATGAGTGCCTTGTAGTTTTCAGAGTATAGGTCTTTCACATCCATGGTTAGTTTATTCCTAGGTATTTTATTATTTCTGATGCAACTGTGAATGGAACTGATTTCCTGATTTCTCTTTCTACTAGTCCATCATTAATGTATTGGAATGCAACCTAATTCTGTGTATAATTTTGTGTCCTGAAACTTTGCCAAACTCAGATATTAGATCGCGTAGTTTTGGAGTGGATTCTTTAGGGTTTCCTATGTACAATATCATGCCATCTGCAAACAGGGGCAGTCTAACTTCTTCCTTGCCAATCTGGATGCCTTTTATTTCTTTGTGCTGTCTGATTGCCATGATAGGACCTCCAGAACTATGATGAACAAAAGTGGAGAGAGTGCACATGCTTGACTTGTTCCTGATGTTAAAGGAAATGCTTTCAGGTTTTCACTGTTAAGTATGATGTTGCCTTTGGGTTTCTCATATATGGCCTTCATTATGTTGAGACACTTACCCTCTATACCCATTTTGTTGAGAGATTTTATCATGAATGGATGTTGAATTTTGTCAAATGCTTTTTCCTGGTTAAGTCTGGCAGGTTGTGTTTTTCTAGGGAGTTGTCAATTTCTTCTACTTTATCCAGTTTGTTAGCATATAATTTCCCATAGTATTCTCTAAAAATTCTTTGTATTTCTGTGGTGTCCATAGTGATTTTTCCTTTCTCATTCCTCACTCTATGTGTGTAGACTCTCTTTTTTTCCTCATAAGTCTGGCTTGGGGTTTGTCTATTATGTTTATTTTCTCAAAGAACCATCTCCTGCTTTCATTGATTCTCTCTATTATTTGATTATCCGTTTTATTTATTTTTTCTGTCATCTTTATTATGTCCCTCCTTCTACTGACTTTGATCCTCATTTGTTCTTCTTTCCCTAGTTTCATTAACTGTGAGTTTAGACTGCTCATATGAGATTATTCTTTCCTGAAGTCAGCCTGTATTTCAATGTACTTCATTGTTAGCATGGCCTTTGCTGCATCCCACAGATTTTGTGGTGTTGAATTATTATTGTCATTTGTCTCCATATATTGCTTGATATTTGTTTTACCTGCTCATTGATCCATTGATTATTTAGTAGCATGTCATTAAGCCTCCATGATTTTTTGGGCTTTTCCATTTTCTTTGTGTAATTTATTTGTAATTTCATACATTTGCTGTCTGATAAGCTGGTTGGTACAATTTCAATTTTTTGGAATTTAATGAGGCTCTTTTTATGGCCTAGTATATGATCTATTCTTGAAAATGTTTCATGTACATTTGAGAAAAATGTGTATCCTGTTGCTTTTGGATGGAGTGTTCTGTAGATTTCCATTAGGTCCATCTGTTCTTATACATTGTTTAGTGCCTCTGTTGCCTTACTTATTTTCTGTGTGGTTGTTCTGTTCTTTGGAGTGAGTGGCGTGCTGAAGTCTCCTAAAATGAATGCATTGCATTCTATTTCCCCTTTTAAGTCTGTTAGTATTTGTTTCACATATGTAGGTGATCCTGTGTTGGGTGCATAGATATTTATAATTGTTCTATCTTATTTTTGGACTGACTCCATTTTCATTATGTAATGTTGTTCTTTGTCTCTTGTTATTCTGTTTGTTTTGAAGTCTATTTAGTCTGATACAAGTGCTACAACTCCTGCTTTTCTCTCCCTATTAATTGTATGAAATATCTTTTTCCATCCATTTACTTTCAGTCTGTGTATGTCTTTGGGTTTAAGGTGAGTTTCCTGTAGGCAGCATTTAGATGGTTCTTTTTTTTATCCTTCAGTGACTCTATGTCTTCTGATTGATGCATTCAGACCATTTACATTTAAGATGATTATCAATATCTATGTACTTATTGCCATCATAGGCTTTAGATTTGTGGTTACAAAAGTTTCAAGGATAATTCCCTTACTATCTAACAGTCTAATTTAAATCACTTAGTATCCTATTACAAACACATCCTAAGGGTTCTTTTTTTTCCACTCCATTTGCTTCCTCCTCCATTCCTTTTATATTAGGTATCATATTCTGTACTCTTTGTCTATCTATTGATTGACTTTATGGGTAGTTGGTTTGATTTTGCATCTGCTTAGTAATTAATTGCTTTCCTTTCTTTACTGTGATTTTATTTCCCCTGGTGACAGCTATTTAGCCTTAAGAACACTTCCATCTATAGCAGTCCCTCCAAAGTACACTGCAGATGTGCTTTGTGGGTGGTAAATTCTCTCAGCTTTTTCTTATCTGAAAATTGTTTAGTACCTCCTTCAAATTTAAATGATAATATTGCCAAGTAGGGTATTGTTGGTTCAAGGCCCTTCTGCTTCATTGCACTAAATGTATCATGCCACTCCCTCTGGCCTGTGAGGTTTCTGTTGAGAAGTCTTGTGAGAGCCTGATTTGTTTTTCTTTGTATGGGATCTTTTTTCTCTCTCTACCTGCTTTTAAATGTCTGTCCTTATCCTTTATCTTTGCCATTTCAATTATTATATGTCTTGCTGTTGTTTTCCCTGGGTCCCTTGCGTTAGGAGATCTGTGCACCTCCATTGCCTGAGAGACTATCTCCTTCCCTAGACCGGGGAAGTTTTCAGCAACTTCCTCCTCAAAGGCACTTTCTACCCCTTTCCTCACTCTTCTTCTTCTGATATCCCTATAATACAAATGTTGTTCCGTTTGGATTGATCACACATTTCTCTCAATATTCTTTCATTCCTAGAGATCCTTTTTTCTGTCCCTCAACTTCCTTGTATTCCTTTTCTCTAATTTCTATTCCATTTACCATCTCTTCTACTACAACTAATCTGCTTTTAAATCCCCCCAATTTATGTTGCATTTCAGACATGCAATTTCTTAATGACTGAATCTCCAACCTAATTTCCTCCCTGATTTCTTGAATTGTTTTCTGTACCTCCATGTGCATGTTTATGATTTTTATTTTGAATGCTCTTTCAGGATGATTGGTGAGTTCAGTTTCACTTGGGTCTTTTTCTGGTGTTTGTGAGACTTTGATTTGAACCAGGTACCTTTGACATTTCATATTTGTATGTGTCACCCTCTAGTGCCATGAATCTCTATTCTCTAGAGCTGCTCAGCCCTTGGAGTGATGTTGGGGGTCACAGGGGAGCAGCACTGATGCCTGGGGGTAGGAAAGAGATGTTTCCTGCTTCCCAGCTACAGTTCCTGTCTTCACTGTCAGAATCACTGGGCCGAGCACACAGGTGTGGTCCTCTGTGCTTTGCATCTGTAGCTGTCATAAGTGGGGCCTTCCTCTGACTGGCCTGATACCAGGACAGGGATTGCCAGTTTGTGAGCCATTGCCGGCAGTCCAGGAGTAAGGTGAATCATTCTGCATATCACAGTTGTGGGTCTCAGAGCTGAGTAGCCAGCCAGGGTGATTGAGTGCCTGAAGGTCCTGAGAGTTCCCAACCTGATGGGCAGAGTGCACCCAGACAACATTGTTCACCTATCCCTCTGTCAAGCAACAAGCTCTTGCAAACCCTGCCCCTTCAGCAGCTCTCTATCTGCTAAGAATCCTCTCAGACTACCTGCCTTTCCTTTGTCCCAGGGCAGCTGGATGTGGATCCCTGTCCTCCACAAGTGGCTGGATTCTCAGTTCCTCGAAGTATTCCCCCTGTCTTATCTTTCCAACCCCACTAATCTCCAGAGCAACATGCAATGTAGGTCTGTGCTACCAAAGCAGATCTCCAGAGCTGGGTGTTCAGTAGTCCTAGGCTGCCACCCCCTCCGTGCTTCATTTCTCTTCCTCCCACTGGTGAGCTGTCAGGGGGGAAGGGCTTGGGTCCTGCGATCAAGGCTTTGGCATGTTACCCTGTTTCGTGAGGTCTGCTCTGTTCTCCAGGTGTATGCTGTCCAGTGCAGCTTTTTTTTATTTTGCTCTTTTAGGATTAGTTGTATTAACTATATTTTCATATTATATGTGGTTTTGAGAGGAGTTCTCTGTCTTACTTCTCACACCGCCATTTTTAATCTCTTCATTGGGTTTTGATTTGCATCTTCCTGATGACTAGGAATGTGGAGCATGTTTTCATGCACTTCTTCCATCTGTATGTCTTCCTTGAAAAATGTCCATTCATGTCCTATGTCCATTTTTAAATTGGGTTATTGTTTTTCTGGTGTATGAGTCCATTATACATTTTGGATATATGGGATATGTCATTTGTGAATGTACTCTCCCATACTGTAGGTTGTCATTTTTTTGTTGATGGTTTCCTTTGCTGTAAAGCTTTTCAGTTTGATGCAGTCCCATTTGTTTATTTTTTCCTTTGTTTCCCTTGCCCAGGGAGATGTGTCCAGAAAAAAAAGTTCACAACTCATGCTTATGTTCAAGAGATTTTTGCCTATGCCTTCTTCTAAGAGTTTTGATATTATGTCTTATATTTAGGCTTTTAATCCATTTTGAGTTTACTTTTGTGTATGGAGTTATACAGTAATAGAATTTCATTCTCTTGCATGTAGTTGTCCAGTTTTCCCAACACTTTTATTGACAAGCCTGCCTTTTCCCCATTGGATATTCTTGCCTCTTTTGTGATATATTAATTGTCTATGTATGCATGGGTTTATTTCTGGGCTTACTATTCTGTACTACTGATCTATGAGTCTGTTCCTCTGCCAGTACCATTCTGTTCTGATTTCTATAGCTTTGCAGCATAGTTTGAATGAGGGACTATAATACTTCCAGCCTTGTTCTTCATTCTCAAGATTGCTTTGGCTATTTGGGGTCTTTTGTGTTTCCATATAAATTTGAGGAT
The DNA here is from genome assembly GCF_030020395.1 of Manis pentadactyla. Classification (NCBI taxonomy): domain Eukaryota; kingdom Metazoa; phylum Chordata; class Mammalia; order Pholidota; family Manidae; genus Manis; species Manis pentadactyla. The sequence continues at coordinate 75,128,107 of NC_080038.1, forward strand.
TATTTATTCTATTTAATTAAAACTTTCCTTTGGCATATTGATAGGGATTGCACTGAATCTGTACTTTGGGCAGGATGGCATTTTTGACTATTAATTATTCTTATTCATGATCATGGGATAGATTTCCATTTATTTTTGTCTTCCTCAATTTCTTTCCTCAGTGTGTTATAGTTTCCAGAGTCCAGATCTTTCACCTCCTTACTTACATTTACATTTAAGTATTTTATTGTTTTTGATACAACTGCAAATATTTTTTTTCCTGATTTCTCTTTCTGGTAGTTCATTATTAGTATAAAGGGGTGCAAAAGATTTCTATATTTTGATTTTTATCATACAACTTTACTGAATCCAGTTATCAGTTTTAAAATTTTTTGGTTAGAGTCATTAGGGTTTTCTATACATAATATCATGTCATCTGGAAATGTTTTACTACTTCCTTACCAATTTGGATGCATTTTATCTCTATTTCTTCTGTGGCAGCTATAGCTAGGATGTCCAGAAATATGTTGAATGAAAATGGTGAAAGTGTGCATCCTTTTCTTGTTCCTGATCTTCAAGGAAATGCTTTCAGCTTTTACCATTGACTATGATGTTGGCTGTGGTATTTGTCATATATGGCCTTTATTATGTTGAGTTATATTCCCTCTGTACACATTTTGTTGAGAGGTTTTATCAAGAATGAATGTTGAATCTTAGTAGGTAACAAGTTGATGTGATAGGAATTCAAAGAATGACCTCTGTCACTCTTTATCTCTTGTACACATCTTCCCCTTTGAGCATGGATAAATTCTGTGAATATAATGTGATATCACTCCTGTGATTATGTCACATTATATGGCAATGGGAGCCTGAGTAGATCTAATGCAATCATATGAGCCCTTTAAAAGCAGAGAATTTTCTCCAGAGAGTCGCAGAAGTGAAGCCAGAGATTTGAAGGAGGACAAGTATTTTATGCATTACTTCTGGTTTTAAAGATTAAATTGGCCATGTGAGAAGGAAAGCAGGTTGGAACGAGCAGCCCCTTAAGAAGGGAGATTACTCCTCTTCCCAGGGGGACTTGAAACAATCATACTACATTTTAGCTATTATACCTTAGAGGCCTAGAAATTTAGAAACAACATTGCACTACTTCAGCTCTTTTAGCAACAATTATAGACATCAGTTTATTTCCTCTTTCTCTTACCTTTGTTGTTTTAATCTTGAGCTCAGACAGGAGCCATTCCAAAATCCCATGTTTAATTTGACTCATAAACTTAGCTATTAACATTTTCCAAGTAATTTTCTTGGTTTTTCCCATTATTTTGATTTACCAAGTTTTAAAGTATAGGGGATCTCAACATTTGCAAAGGTAAGTATTTTTTTCAGGAATTATTTTTTTTAAACAGGCTCTCTTTTGGTCCAAAATAAAAATAAGTGGAATACTTATATTTAATTATTATAAATATTAAATACTTATAAATACTTAAAATAAGTAGAAATCCAGTGAAATATTTTGTATTCATTCATTCGACAAATAATTTTTTTAGTCTACTATGAGTAAAACACTGTGCTGGTTGTTAGTGATACAGCAGTAGATCAGAAAATCAGTCTTTATTCTGAGTAAATAAATAAGTAGATATATTTTCCAAGCAGGAATAAAAGCTAACTAGAAAAAAATGAAACAGGATAATGAGATAGAAAGCAACAGAAGATAGTTGGTGGGAGTTTGAGCATCTTTAGCCATAGCAGTATGTGAAAAACCTCTCAAGGAGGTCATATTCTGAGACTTGAAATATATATTGATAAATTCCTATACATAATTATCTGTACATTCATTGAAAAAATACGTATTGAACTTCTGCAATTTTCAGGCACTGTGCTAGGGCTCTGAGAGTTAAAAAGTGAACAAAAACATGTGTTCTGTTGGAGTTAATAATTAGTGTGAGATACTGACAAAACACAGGTGACAAAAATAAAGTAAAAGGATTTATGTTATGCAGTAAAGTGTGATGATGCTAAGAAAGCAGATAATAAGAGCAATAGAACAAGTCATAGATATGATAGTGGAGCTGAAATCTGAAAAAATAGTAAGAGTTATGCAAGAGAAGAATGGAGAGAAGAGTATTTCAGTCAGAGGAAACAGCATGTGCAAATGTTTTACATTAGATGAGGGCATGACACTTTTGAGAAAACAGTGTAGAACAAAGAATGTGGTTAAGAAGAGAGGAAAATAAGTTCTTGATATCAAATGGGGCTGGAGAGTAGGTTGGGTCCAGACCACACAGGACCATGTAGACAATATTAAGTTGATTACATATTCTAAGAACAATTAAGAACCACCAAAAGTTTTTAAAAGAAAGTGACAATTAGTTATATATTTTTTAAAAAGAGAACTCTAGTTTCAGTAAGAAGAAAGGATTGATTATGGAGAAAAAGTAGATGTGGGAAAACTAGTTCAGAGCCTACTGTGGTTGTCCTTGTCAAGGTGATGGTGTCTTGGGCTTTGTTGGTAACAGTGGTAGTAAATATGTGGAGGAAAGATCTATCAGGGATATTTAGGAAGTAAAATCCACAGAATTAACTGATAGGGTATGAAATGAGAGAATTGAATGCCTAGTATGACTTTTAGTTTTCTAGCTTCTTAGTTGAATGGATGGTTGAATGGAGGGTCATTGACCAAGATAAAGAGCACTAGAAAAGGCACAGAAATTTTATCAAGAGTCCACTTTTGAACATACTTAGTTTCATATATGACTGTGTTATGTTCATCTATTTATAGACAACTGTTTGGGATAGCTATCCCCCTATCACTCCTGACTGAGACTAGGTCAGAGACTGCTCCAAATAAGTTTTTCTGGGAAAGCACTTGGAGGAACTTACACCATTTGAGTTTCCTGTTGCTAGGACCTACTGATTATCAAAATTTTTTGGCCCAAATAGTACCCATAATGGGGCACAGTGGGTTTTGTGACCCATAAAATACAGCTAAAATTTATTTAGCACTTATTGTGTGTCAAGCAATGTTTTAATAATTTTATATGGATTATTTCATACAGTCTTCTCATCATTCCAGTGAGATATGTACTATTTTTGCCAACCACATTTACAGCTAAGGGGACGAGATTTAGAGCAGTGAAATAACATGGTAAGTGGGTTGAGCCAGGATCCCAAAACTTCTGCTCTTAGCCACTATGCTCTTCTTAATTTCCAAGTAAAGTGCAGACCAAAGCTTGCTGTTTCCCCCCGACTCAGGGAACTGATTTCTGAGCATTGTTTTGCTACCTCAAAAGAGTGAATTTTAATTGGCCCTGAAGCCAGTTGTTCTTGCACATAATAAAGTTCCAAACACCTGTAGGCTGAAAAGACCACCATACTTATAGAATCTCCCATCCAAGCTATGTCAAACACCTGCAAACTTTAAAGAAAATAGTATGCTACATCTCATCCTTTCTTACATCAAAGTCCAATTGTGGTATATAACTACTGCTAAATCTTTTTCTCCATATATGTAGCAATGATTTAAAAAATGATAATTAAGTGATATTTACCCTCATATACCTTAATGTAGTTTTAAAAAATGATAGTTAAGTGATATTCAGCCTCATATACCTTAACAATATAGTAATTTAACAGAACATTAACTCTTTAATTTTGTTATAGTTGATGTACAATACTGTATTGGTTTCAAGTACACAATGTAGTGATTCAACAGTTAAATACATTATTAAATGCTCACCATAACTAGTGTAGGAATTGTCAACATAGAAAGATGTTATGGAACTATTGACTATATTCTCTATGCTGTATTTTCATTCCTATAACCAATTTATATTATGATTGAGATTTTGTGCCTCTTTATCATCTTCACCTATTTTACCCACCCATTCCAAACCCTTCCCCATGGTAACTTTTTTCTTTAAGTGATAAATCTTTTATAATGACAATAGTTGAAAGTGAGGAGACTTTGTTCTATGTTATTAGGAAGAACATATTTTCTGTTAATTTTTAAAATTTTATTTATGATGTATGAGTTCACTTCTATGTGGAATCTAAAAACAAACAAAACAAAATGAACAAAACAGTAGTAGACTCACAGACAGAGAAGTAACTGGTGATTACAATGGGGGAGGAGTTGGGGGTGGGCTGGGTGAGGGTGATGAAGATACCCCAAAATTTCAGTCATAATATAAATTAGTCAAAGGGATAAAATTACAACACAGACAATATAGTCAGTAGCCTTGTAATATCTTCCTACATTGATAGATAGTAACCACACTAGTTGGGATGAAGATTTAATAATTAATATAACTATTGAAACACTATGTTTTTACTTGAAACTAATATAATACTGTATATCAACATACTTCAATAAAAATATATAAAAACCTTTATGAAATATCTCAAACATGCATAAAATAATATGAAAGATATGTAGCCACCAACCATATTTAATAGGTCTACCATGTTATCATGCTTACATTGAGGTTCTTTCTCTTAAACTTTTAAGTGATAAAACAGAAAAGCAGCTAAATCCCCACTATCACCTCCCATCTCTTCCACCCATTTTCCTAGAGGTAAAGTATTTTAAAGTGGGGACACACTATGCTTATTAATAATTTTGCACATTAATTATATACTGGACTGAACATCACATTCTGTGACTTGCTTCTTTCTTATTCTTTTTAAATTTTTATCCATACTGTTATCTAGAAAATTCATTAATTCACAACAGCTAAATAGTATTCATTATTCATTATACTATTCAAATAAACCACAAATGAGTTTATTTACCCATTTCTATACAGATGAACAGTTAGGTCATTTACATTTCTTTCACTATTATAAATGAAGTTTCAATAGACATCTTTTTTCATGTTCCCTGTACAAACATATAAGGGTTTCTCTATGGAAGATTCCTAGAGGTAGCTTTTCTGAGTCATATAATCATTTTCAATTTGATTAGGCATTTCCAAATTGTTCTCCAAAGTGGTGATACAGATCTATACTCTCATAGGCAATAAATAGGTCCATTTTTTCCCATACCCTTACAAATACTCTGCATTATCAGATTTTTGTATTCAGTGAGTGGGAAAGGGTATTCCATGTTTAATTTAGTTTGTATTTCTCCTGCTGCTATGAAGGGTAAATTACTCAATATATTAAGTGGTGATCCAGGTTTCCATATATTTAACAGCATTAACTTTTGGGGCAAAGCTTTAATTGTTAACTTTTAATCAAACCAAAGCAAATTTTCCTGAAAGGCTTATATTAAAAAATAGCAACCTCCTGACTGTTTTTCCCCTATCATTAATTCAGTTCTCCAGAAGCAATGTACATCCAGTGAGAATACTCACACAGGAGAGGGAGAACTACATCAAAAGCAAGGTTTAAATGCCCATCCCAAAACAATCAGAAACACTAGTGAACTTCAGGGTATCCTAAACTTCCAGTGGCAGAAGCCTGACCAAAGCTAAACAATGACAATAAAAGAACAAATGAATGTATAATTATAAGGTTGTTATTGCCAGTGCCTGATGATTCATTAGAAACATGGGCCATGCTCATATACAATGAAGAAGATAAAAATATAAAATTAAATGATGCAGAATGAAAAATGATGTGGGTGGGCCTGGCACCTGACACTCTGTCTACCCTAAAAATTGAAATCATGGGCATTCAATCCTCTTCATGCAATGGTTGATGTCAGGAACAGTTAATGCCTATAGTAATAAGGTGGCTTTTTCAAGGATATACTTAGGCACTGGAAAAATCCTCCCTGGGATGTTGGAGTCCTACGAAGGTTTGTGGTTCTCCCTTGACTTTTTCAAAACTCCAAGGAATTAAGTGACATACTCCTTAAGAAAAGAATGTTAGGTGATTAACATTTCAGAGTAAAACAGATAAACTACTTTTCCTGACCCTACTCGAGAGACTGGGAGGCTCAATTAGAGGTAGTATAATGGAAGTAGATAGCAACATTTAAATATTAAATAAAGGAAGGAGAGAGAAGCCGAAGCATGTTGGTCATGTGACTAACCTCTCCTAGTGAAGGAAATACCCCTAAAGGTGACCTAAGGAACACACAGAACCACCAGATAGGCCTCATTTTAGAAAGACCATGTGGTTATTACTCTGAAGTTGAGTGAAGAAACATGAGATTGATGGTGTACATAGCCCTCCTGCTTTAAGGAATAAATTCTATATGTATAATTCCACCACTCCTCAACACTAAAGAAATGGATGCAATTGGACTGATCAATTTTAAATTTTAAATAAAAGTTGTAAGTAAATAAGTATTGTTAATCAAACACTTCAAGTCTCAAAATTCTTCTTTTGGTTAAGAATTTACTAAAAAGATATGTTCTATGTCAGGTATCACAAGCCAGTTTTCTTCATAAATAAGTCTTAACCTTTTAAGAGTCTTTTTTCATTACTTTTAGTTAAAAAACAATTTGATCAAAATTAGATAATAACTTTTTATTGATGGTTTAAGTCACAAGCATGAATATTAATTACTGAAGTTATACCAGAAAGAAACTTGGACTAAGTGAGGAAGTTCTAGTACTTATATTTAGTAAGCCACTTTAGTTCTCTGGAATATATACACTGAACAGGTTAAACAAAGATGATCTGTAACTGAACTAATCCAAGTTTCTAACAGTCTATGATGTTTTCCCCTTTTAGGACTTGTCTATTTTGCTGTAAAAGAATGACATCTTTGGGAGTTTCTGAGAACTGAGAGAGCTTAATCATATTCTAAAGGCCCTGAACTGATATGTTTTCTTAGTTATTCTAATTTCTTTCATTTATTTTCTTTTTTCTCATCTTCTCCATTAGCATTCACTTCTCAGTACAACCTTAATATCTTCTTACAAAACAAAATTCTTTGGGCTACAATCTGAATATCACTTTATGACTTTCTTATGGAAACAATTTCTTGTGTCTTGAGACTGCTATTTCCTTTTCAGTTATTGTTTTTTTATTCATGTGTCCTAAGGGAAAGGGACAGTCGGTACTCCTAGAAATCTGATGTCTAGGTAAATGGATTACCAGTATATTGGCAGAGCTTTATATATTCTGGTCATAATATCTTAAAATTTTATTTCATTATTTTGGCAAGCTTGTACAAGTTTTTCCAAATTTTAGTAGCTTAAACTCTGATATAAAAACTAACCAATTTGTAAACATAATCCCTCCATTATGTCTCTTAATATCTTGAAGGATATTCAAGTATAATCTATTACAGAAACAAAACAACTCTATAAGACAATTACAAAAGAACATGGAGGCCACAGATGACTATAAAGTATTTATTTACATTTTCCATTGTACCTGTTTTTTGTTGCTGTATAACAAATGACTACAAACTTAGTGATTTAAACCTATATCCATTTGTTATCTCATAGTTCTGTTCATAGTTCATAAGCCAGAAGTCCAGGCAATCTTCAAAAGCTTCTTTTGTTTGGGGGCACAAGGCTAAAATCAAGGTGTTAACTAGGCTGGGCTATTATATGGAGGATATTAGAAAGTGTCTGGTCCTAAGCTAATCCAGGTTGTTGGCAGAATCAAGTTCCTTATAGTTACAGGACAGAGGTCTTTACTTTCTTGCTGGCAATCAGTCAGGAACTTTGCTCAGTTCTTAGAGGTCATGATTACCTCTTGCCTTCTGGTGTCTTTAATCTCAGATCCTATAAAAAAACATGTTAAATATTTCTAACAATTGGAACCATTTTGACTTCCTTTTCTGCTACCAAATGAAGAAAATTATCCACTTTAAAATGGCTCATGTGGTTAAGTTAGGCTCACAGGAAAATATGCCATTGTTTAGAAAGCCATTTAAAAACTTAATTTTGCTATGTAATGTAAAGCAATCATTGGAGTAATACCAGAATTCAAAGGACATGAGGCCCATCTTTGAGTTGTGACTTCCATACACATTGAAAGTTTGAGCCTTGGATCAATAGCTAGGGGTCGATTATCTCTGGTCTGTTCCTGTTCTTATGTTTTGCTTTGTATATACCTACCCACTGGGGTTGTAGCTCATTATTAAAACAAGGCTTATTCTTGCAACAAATAATGAAGTTAGGATCATGAAAGTTATGAATCCTGCTTCCATTCTGGGAAGCAAGTAGTAGATCATGAAGAATGAAGACAATAGTGTTCTTCATTAGGAGTAGGCTTAGGTTTTTCAAGGTTCTTCAGAGTAGAATATTCTCATCATGGAAAAGCCTTGTAATAGATGTGCCTCACATCACACAAATGGCATGCAGATGTTGAGACGTGGGGGATCATCCACTGCTGCCAGAGAAGCAGAAAGGTAGTTCCAACCCACAGTCCACCAACAGCAACTGTAGCTCAGCCACAAACAAGATCCAGGCACTAGTGAGCAACGAGTCTTGACATTCTGGGCACTACAGGATTGACACTTTATAAAGCCATTACTTTCAAGACCAAAAGGCAAAGCTGATATAACTCATATAAAAGAAGAAACAGAGAAACTCAGACAATATGAGGAGGGAGAAGAATATGTCCAAACAAAATAACAAGATAAAAATACAGGCAAAGGACTAAATGAAATGGAGATTAACAATTTCATTCATTAAAGAATGAAAAATAGCAGTCATAAAGATGTTCACAGAACTCAGGAAAAGAATAGAAGATCTCAGCGATAGATTCAACAAAGAGATATAAAATATGAAAGAAAGTCACTCAGAGTTAAAGAATACAATAACATAAATGAAAAATACAATGAAAGGAATGAATAGTAAGTTGCTGAAAGTTGAGGAGAAAGTCAATGAGATTGAAATTACAAAAGAGGAAAACAATGAGGCTGAGGAACAGAGAGAAAAAAGAAATTCTAAAAATGAGAAGGGGCTAAGAGAACTGTGTGAAAACTGCAAATGAAATAATATTTACATAATGGGGTCTCAGAAGGATAAGAATGAGACAAAGGGGTTGAAAGTCTCCTTGAAGAGATAATAGATGAAAATTTCCCCAATATGCAGGAGGAACTATACATCCAGATCATGAAAGTACAGAGAGCCCCTAACAAGAGCAATCCCAGGAAAACAACATAAAAAATAGTAATTAAAATGGCAAGGATTAAAAGTAAAGAGAGAATCATAAAATGACCAAGAGGGGAAGACAGTTAACTCTAAGAGAAATGCCATAATGCTATCAGAAGATTTCTCAGCAGGAACTTTATAGGCCAAAAGGGAGTGGCATGAAATATTCAAAGTACTGAAAGAGAAGAACCTATAACCAAGAATTCATTACATAGCAAGGCTACCATTCAAAACTGGAGGAGAGATTATAAGTTCCCCAGATAAACAAAGGTTAAAAGACTTCACAACTAAACTGGCCTTACACGATATGATGAAGGAACTTAATTAGATGGAAATGTTCTTAAATCTAAATATTTTTTGTGAGTAAATATAAACCTACAGTAAAGGTGGTAGACCAACAAATACAAAGCAAGTATGAAAATAAAAAATAAAACTAGTAAAATCAGCTATACACAAAATTAGTCAAAGGGTAGACAAAAGATGTAGATTATGACATCTTATACATGAAGTGTGGAAGAGAAAGAATAAAAATGTAGTACGTTTAGACTGTATTCAAAATGGAGCAACCATAAACTTAATACAAACTGTTAAGAGATTTAGGAAACTGTCTATGAACCTTATGGAAAACACAAACCTAAAGTCTATAATAGATACTCAAAAATTTAAACAAAATTAATTCAAGCATAATTCTAAAGAAAATAATTATATAACAAGAGAAGATAAAGGAGAAAGAGAAAGAGAAAGGAACTACAAAACAACCAGAAAACAATAAGTGGCAATAATCACATACCTATCAATAATTACCTCAAATGTAAATAGAATAAATACACCAATCAAAAGACAGAGGGTGGCAGAATGTATAAAGAAAGAAGACCCATCTATATGCTGCCTACAACAGAATCATTTCAGACCTAAAAGCATACATAGATTGAAAGTGAAGGAAAAAGGTATTTCATGCGAATAGAGAAAAAAGTAGGAGCAGTACATAGGAAAAGGGACTTCAAAATAAAGAAAGTAACAAGAGACAAAGAAAGATATTACATAATGATTAAGATATCATTCCAAAAAGAGAATATAATAATTGAAAAATCAATGTACAAAACACTGGAGCACTTAAACATATGAAATAAATACTAACAGAGATAAATGGAGAAATGGACAGCAACATAATCATATCAGGGATTTTAACCCTCTTACATCAATGGATAGATCATCTGGGCAGAAAATAAATAAGGAAACAGAGGCATTGAAAAACACATTAGAGCAGATGGACTTAACAGATATATACAAAGCATTCCACCCCAAAACAGCATGATACACATTTTTCTCAAGTGAACATGGAGCATTCTCCACAAAAGATCACATATTAGGATGCAAAAATAGTCTGAATAAATTTAAAAAGATTGAAATTCTCTCAAGCATCTTTTCAGATTGCAGTGGTATGAAACTAGAAATCAATAACATGAAGAAAAATAAACAGAAATAAAAAACCACAAACAAATGGAGGCTGTACAACATGCTTCTATATAATAAATGGGTCAATAAACAAATCAAAGAGACATTCAGACAATACATGGAGACAAATTACAACAGAAACACAATGGTGCAAAATATGTGGGATATAGCAACAGTGGTCCTAAGAGGAAAGTACATAGAAATACAGGCCTACCTCAAGAAACAAGAACAAATCCCATTAAACAATCTAAATTCACAACTAAAGAAACTAGAAAAAGAAGAATAAAGCTGAAAGATAGTATAAGGAGGGACCAATTGAAAACCAGAGTCAAAATAAATAAATAAAGAAAAAGAAAAAAATGGATAAATCAATGAAATCAAGAGCTGATTCTTTGAGAAGACAAGAGGCCAACTTCTAGACAGACTTATTAAGAAAAAAAGAGAGAATAAAATTAAACAAAATCAGAAAAAAACACAACTAACACCACATAATCTCAAAGAATTCTATGAAAAATTTTATGCCAATAAATTAGACAACCTAGAAAAAATCCACAAATTCCCAGAAATGTATGATAGTTCAAGACTGACACAGGAAGAAACAGAAAATCTGAACAGATCAATTACCAGTAGTAAAAGGGAACTGAATATTTTAAAAAATCCCAACAAACAAAAGTCCAATATCAAATGGCTTTACAGATGACTTCTACCAAACATTTAAAGAGCTAGTACCCATTTTTCTTAAGGTATTCCAAAAAATAAAAAAGGAGGGAAAACATCCAAATTCATTCTATGAGACCAGTACCACTCTAATACCAAAACAAGACAATGACACTACAGAAAAAGAAACTTACAAACTAATGAACAAAGATTCAAAAATCCTCAACAAAATGTTAGCAAACATAATTCAACAATACATGAAGTGGAGCATCCATTACAGTTGTGGGATTTATTCCAGGGATGCAAGGAGAGTACAATATTTGTAAATCAATCAATGTGATACACCACATTAACAAAAGGAAGGATACAAACCATATGATCATCTCAATAGATGCTGAAAAAACATTTAAAAAATTCACTATCCTTTCCTGATAAAAACTCTCAATGTGGGTATAGAGGAAACATTCCTCAATATAATAGAGGGAGAATATGACAAACCCATAGTCAACATCATACCCAATGATGGAAAGCTAAAATCTTTCCCTCTACAATCAGGATGAGACATGGAAGCACAATCTCACCACTTTTATCCAACATGGTACTGGAATTTCTAGCCACAGTAATCAGAGAAGAAAAAGAGATAAAAGGCATCCAAACTGATAAGGAAAAATGGTCAATATTGGCATATTACATGATACCATATATAGAAAACCCTAGTGAGTCCACTAATAAACTGTTACAGCTAGTAATTTATTATTGGATTCAGCAAAATTCATTGGATTCAGTAAAGTCACAGGATACAAAATAAACATATAAAAATTTGTTCCATTCCCGTATACTAACAATGAACTAGCCGAAAGAGAAATCAGGAAAACAACTCCATTTACAATTGCATCAGAAACAATAAAATACCAAGAAAGTGAAAGTCCTGGACTCTAAACACCATAAGAAACTGATGAAAGAAATAGAAGAATACGCAAATCAATGGAAATTTATCCCATTCTCATGGATAAGAAGAACTAATATTGTCAAAATGCCCATCTTACCCAAAGAAATGTACAGATTCAATTCAATCCCTATCAAAATACCAATGGCATTTATCAGTAAACTGGAGAAAATAATCCTATAATTTATATGGAACAAAAAAAGACCCCCAATAGCCGAAGAAATCTTGAGAAAGAACAAAGCTGGAGGCCTCATACTCCCTAACTTCAAGCAATATTACAAAGCTACAGTAATCAAAACAGTACTTGCACAGCAACAGACCCATAGATCAAGGGAGCAGAATAGAGAGCACATACGTAGTCAGTTAATGTATCACAAAGGAAGGATGAGTATATAATGAGGGAAAATTCTCTTCAATAAATGGAATTGGGACAAGTCAACAGCTACATGCAAAAGAATGAAACTAGATTATTCCCTAATACCATACATAAAAGTAAAACTGAAATGATTTTAAGACTTAAGTATAAGACATGAAACCACAAAACTCCTAGAAGTAAACCTAGAAAAGTAACTCAGGAACATCAGCATGATAAATTCTTGATGTCTCCATAGTCAAGTGAAAAAGAACCAAAAATAATTAATTGAGACTACATCAAACTAACTAATTTCTTTACAGCAAAGGAAACCATCAACCAAACAAAAGCCTACCTACAGTATAGGAGAATATGTTAGTAAATGATATATCCCATAAGGTGTTAATATTCAAAATATATAAAGAATGTATACATCTCAACACCAAAAAATCAGATAATTAAAAGAATGTGCATAGGACCTGAATTGACATTTTTCCATAGAACAAATACAGATGGCCAACAAGCACATGAAAAGATGCTCCACATCACTAATCACCAGGGAAATGCAAATTAAACTGCAATGAGATATCACCTCACACAAGTTAGGATGGCCACTCTCCAAAAGACAAGAAATAATAAATGCTAGTGAGGATGCAAAGAAATGGGAACCCTCCTACATTGCTGGTGGGAATGTTACCAAGTGCAATCATAGTGGAAAGCAATATGGAGATTCCTCAAAAAATAGAAATACCATTTGACCCAGTAATTCCATTCCTAGGAATTTACCCAAAGAAAACAAGATCCCTGATTCAAAAAGACATATGCACCCTTATGTTTATTGTTGCACTATATGGAAGCAGCCAAAGTGTCCAACAATAGATGAATGGATAAAGAAGAGGTGGTTCATATACACAATGGAATATTATTCAGCCATGAAAAAGAAAATAAATAATCCCATTTGCAACAATATAGATTGTTCTAGAGGGTATTGTGTTCAGTGAAATAAGGCAGGTGGAGAAAGACAAATACCAAATGAACTCACTTATTTGTGGAGTACAAAAACAAAGCAAATCAGAAAGAACAAAATAGCAGAAGATTCATAGACACTGAGAACAGATTAGTAGTTACCAAGTGGGAGGGGTTGAGGAGGGTGAGGTTAGCGGGTAGGGGATTAAGGGGCACAATAATTCACAATCACAATATAGGTTGGTCATAGGGATGGTAGTACTGCATGGAGAATAGTTAATGATTCTTTAATATCTTACTACGTTAATGGATAGTAACCACTGTGGAAGGTGTTAGGATTTGATAATATGGGTAACTGTTGAACCACTGTGCTGTATATTTGAAACCAACATAAGATTGTAGATTAATGATAACAAAATAAGTAAGCAAGTAAATAAACAAACAAATAAATAGAAAAGATTGTATATCAATGATTTAATTTAAAAAAGGAAATGCAACATTTAAAAGGATTGATACTTTCTTCTATTGTAAAATTAAGATAAAATTATATGCTTTTCTATAGTTCTGTATTTACTGTATATTAACATGCTAAGCCAATGTTATTTTTATAACTGGAAAATAATAAAATTTGTATAAAAATAGACCAAAAAATAGATGAATGGATAAAGAAGGGGTGATACATACACACAATAGAAGAGTATTCAGCCATAAAAAGTAATAAATCCTGCCATTTGGGGCAACATGGATGGATTTTGAGTATATCATGCTAAGTGAAATAAGCTAGTGAGAGAAAGACAAATACCACATAATTTCACTTATTTGTGGAATGTACAAACAAAGCAAAACAAAATGAACAAAAGAATAGACACATAGGCACTGAGAAATGACTTATGGTTACCATTGGGGAAGTGTGGTGGGTGGTTAAAATAGGTGAAGGGGATAAAGAGGCACAAAATCTCAATCCTAATAGAAATCATTAAAGGGGAAGAAAATACAGTGTAAAGAATGTACTCAATAGCTTTGTAATCTTTATATGTTGACATATAATAACTGCATTAGTGGCAGTAAGAATTTAATAATGTATATAACTGTTGGGTCACTATGTTTTATGCTTGAAACCAATATAATAATGTACATCAAGTATACGTCCATCACTAATTTTCTGGATAATTTATAATTATTTTTAAGGTAGATTTTGAGTTGGTATTAAGCCAGTTTTACATGATGAAAATGTTCATGAAGTGTCATTCATATTCATAAGTATGAATTTAGCTTCATGTTGGACTCCACCATAATGCATCAGTTAGTATTTTTCTATTTCCTTTTCTTAAAAATATACTGTCTTGATGATCAGCTATGGAAGTACATTTTTCTGATAATATTCCTTTCACTTAAAAAAAAACAAAAGCAGTTCCTGTGTGGTGATCTCCAATAGGTTATTCACAATGGTATAAAGTCATATCAAAGTGTGGGCTAAGGGTTTGTTTGTGTTTATACACAGGATCAAAGCCTAATTTGGCTACACAGAAAACGAATTAAGATATGATATGAAGAAGAACTTCCAACATCAACATCCTCTGGAAGAGTCATTCCAGAAGATGATCATCAAAAAACTTCAACAAAGATCCTGGCACTGTTACAGTTGTAGCTGCATTCATCCCACTGGTTCCTGGACTTGCCATTGGAATGAAGGAGGAGATATCTAAGCTGGCTGTGCATACAGTAAAACAACAAATTTGACTGGATCTATACTGTGGAACTCAACCAAGAATTAGGAGAAGTGCAAGTTGCAGTGCTCCAAAATCGTGTGACTATAGACTATCTACTGTTAAAAGAACATATGGGATGTGAACAGTTCCCAGGAATGGGTTGTTTTAATTTATCTGATTTTTCTCAAACTATTCAAATTCAGTTAGACAATATCCATCATATCATTGATAAGTTTTCACAAATGCCTAGGGTACCTAACTGGTTTTCTTGGTGTCACTGGATATGGCTGGTAATTGTAGGTCTGCTTTTGTATTGTAGCTGTATTCCTATTATGTTAATGTGTGTGTGCAATTTAATTAGTAGTTTAAAACCTATACATGCTTATGTTACTCTACAAGAAGATATGTCAAAGAAATAATCAATCTTCCCATGTTTTCTTCTGTCTGCTACTTCTATAGCTTTTCTTCTTCCTTCCTAATTACAGCCCTTTAGTAGAATTCGTGCCTCATATCGAAAATTACTGAGTATCATAATTCTTCCAAGTGGTAAAGATACCTCAAGACAAATGCTGGGCATAGAAGCCACAGGGCATAAATCTGCAAAGAAGTAAAAAGCTAACCTTTTCAAACAATATTGCTTCTCTCTCACTTACCAACTTTACATTTCCCTGTATGGCCCTGGAAGATGACTGGTTAGCCAGAGACAGGTAAGATTCCTCAAGGGAGGAACAACCCTAAGACAGGCACAGTCACAAGGGGGCCATTAGGAGAGAAATTGGGGATCAACAGAGGTGAGGCTTAGAACCTCACCCCCGCTGTTTTGAGAGAAATCTTCTGCATCCATGGATGTTTTGTTGCCCTTGTCTAGCTTGGATTAATACTTTGTCTATAGGCACAGACCTGATCATCTACATTTTCCCTCTTATAGCACTAAGTTATGTTTTCTACCTTTATCTTGCATCTACCTACCACTTCAGCATTTTATTTTAAAAAAATAATAACATTAATAAGGGAGAAATGTGGGATTCACATATAAATCAAGTATAAAAATCAAACGAATAATCATATCTGACTTGATTGTTTATAGTTCATGATGCGTGATCAAAACCAAAAGTTTCTGTGATGTGACTGCCCTTGCACTGTTCACCATGTAAGAACTGATTCACTATGTAAGAACTTGTTCACCATGTAAGAACTGATTCACTATGTAAGAACTTGTTCACCATGTAAGAACTTGTTCGTTATGCTTCAGAAGATTGGAGACTGTTGAGAAATAGGCTTGGGGTTGATTAATAACTGTGCATTGAGTCCCCTATACAGAATTTTATTGTTGTTAACAACCATTTGATCAATAAATATGAGAGATGCCCTCTCAAAAAAAAAAATATATATATATATATACTGTCTTGCTGGAGGTTTCAGTCCTGAGCAAGCTCAATCTGGGTTCACTGAAATTGAATCACAAAAATGGAACATTGTGGGTAAAATGGTTTATACAGTGTTTTACTCTGATTGTGGCAGGTCAAGCACTATAATCCCATATGCCTCCAGGTCACTCTGCATGCAGCAAGCTAGTTTCAGCCTCTGGGCCCCTCTGCCATTTCACAGCCATTTCAGTCCCTTCCTAAGTGCTGCCACAACATCAACCTTTGCTCTCCTCCAGCTGCACAGCCCCGTAGCACTGGGTGGTGATTTTTATAAAGAGAGTCAATAATAACTTATTGCTCACAGGTTTGGAAGTATGTACCTGCAAGCATTGAACATGCCCAGCGGGCAATTATTTTTGGGCCAGGTGAGGATCCTGGTCATGGTAACTTCCACTTTCCCCACGTATAGACTCCCTGTTCAAACAGGTTTTTATCATTTTGTTGGAATGTCCTTTCTCCCCAAATTCTCCAGGATATTGGTAATATGGCTCAGAATGCTAATCATGTAATTATAGGAGTAATTACTGTGAAACTTTGTGTCAGTAGTTGGCAGATGAATTTCATAGCCCCATCTCTTCCCTTGTTTCCAATCTTGTGAATGTTGTCATGATGGATGAAAATATAGCAATTTTTCCACCCAAATTTCTCCTCATATTCTGCTTTCCCAATTTCCTCATTGGGATACTGAGTGACACTTTTTCCTATCTTTCTGTAAATCGTTGTGTCATTATATTTTGCTTGTCTTGGTTGTTTCCTTACTTTTCCTCCTTCACTCACCAAAAGTGAGTTTTCACCAATTTTTGCCAAGAAAAAGGAAATTCATTTCTTCTGTATATCAGTTGCACTCTTTAAATTTCATTACCAGATGTTACCAGCTTTATTGCTTCACTGTCAGACAACATGTAACTTGAAGTCTACACTGACAGATATTTCTCTGTAACCAATGTCTAAATTTATTTTCCTTTGGCATCAACCAAGCACAAACGCTTAAATTTTTTTATTTTACATCTTATATATCTATTCTAATTCATGTGCTATGAGGAATGCTTTTGGACTACCAGAGTTTACATCTCAACTATTAAAATAGACACAAAATAACTCACTACTCTGTTTTGCTCAGGCATAAGCAAAATATTTAAAATTTTTCTTTGATCTCTTTATTTCTCCAGGGATGGGGCATTGCGTGAGTGGAATCACTGTTCCAATACTCAAATTTATCAACTTAATCCATTGATTGTATCCTTTATTTTCCACAAAATAAATGCTTTTGAATTACTCATGTGTCTATACCAGAGTAAATAGTGCTGGTTGAGAAGCCATTAATTAGTTTTCCAATTACATATAGAGTTAATACAAGTATATGCTTGTATATATAAAACTATATGCATATACTTATATTAAATGTATGTTTAATAATAAATTGTAGTGTAATAAACTGTTTTATATTAATTCTGTTGTTAATTATAAAATTAATATGATCAATTACAATATTAACTAGCAAGTAACACAATTAATAACAACTATGTTATTTATTACATTATAATATTAAATTATGTATATTCTATATTTTTATATGAATATCCCTATAATTTGTACAGCAATACAACTGTGGGTTGAGTTCTTAGAGAAGTGGCTGTTAGAAAAATTTCAATATTTCCAGAATCTCTCACCTGGCCTTAGTACATCTCCATATCAATAGGTGATTACAAAGGGGACAGAGAGAAAACTCATGTATGGATTGGAGAGGTGTGTTGGGGTTCTTTTCTTTTACAGCCAGGTCAAGAGAGACATGGGTGAGCAGAAGTGGATGAAAGCTTCTAGGCAATAAACATGTTTCTCCCACTTCATTTCTCACTTTGATTAATTTTGGCTTCAAATGTTATTTTCCCTGGGCTGGGAACATATTTTTCCCCTGGAGTTACATCTGGTAGTAGTTGGCAGGAATTCTGAACCCCAAATCAGTCTTCATGTGTCCTTAGAGATGGAGGTGAGATACCCAGAAACCCCCCTGTGGATGGTGGGGAGTTCCCAGTGGCTGCTGCAGTGTGGGGTGATGACTCATCCTTCCTTCCAGCAGTGCTGGAGGTTGTGGTTTCACCCAGGAACATCCTACACTTGGGGCTTCCACTTGGGGAGCCCCTAGTGGGAAATTACTCTGGGTAAAGCACCTCATAGATAGGTGGGCCCTTCCCTAGAATTGGGACTGACTGTAGACACCAGAAGCTGTGGAAATAGCCCTCCATGAGAAAGAAGACTGCTTAAAGGCCCTGAGTGGCCATGTAGCAGCCAGGATTGTGGGATGTTTGTTTCTCAAAATAGTGGAAAGGGTTATCGAGGGGAAAGACACACTTCAGCATTGCTGGGAGAAGTTGGGCAATGACCTATGGGATGCTCTTAAGAAAAGAGATATTGAGAAGGCAGGTTTTCTCCTAGAAGATACATTAGCAGCAAGGGAGGAGGCACCAGGAGAATCCATGTTGCAAGAAGTTGTCGGGGAAGGGAAGGAAGGGGCAGTGTGTTCAGCCCTGGAGATGGTAAAGGAGATGTCAGGGGATGAATAAGGGAGGAGCTGAGGACAGAACTGTTGCCAAAGCCACTGCCAAAGGCAGCATCCCCTTATGTATTAAAGGCCAGACTAGTTGTAATTAAGAAAATTAAAATGCAACAAAGTGGAGTTCTCAGGGGGAGGAACCACTCCCTCTCCAGTTGGTGGAGCACTCCATGCTCCACTCCCATAACCAAGATGAGCTTGTGGACATGAGCATATGGTTTTGGCAGATGTCAGAACATTTGCCTACATAGCTTTTGCATCTGTGGCATATGCAGGTGGAAAAAAGTGTTAATTCAGGTTCTGAAATGGGTAGACTGGCTTCCCTGAAGACTGACCCTTCCCTCCAGCAGCAGTTACAAAGTGCCTGTTATGCTCAGGAATCAGGTGCTTCTGGACTGGCTGACAGCAGCCATCAGGGCAGTTTGACCTAATCAGGGTGATTTACAATACTTACCCAATAGCTGGAAAATATATGCAGAACTCCAGCAGGTGTTATGGGATTTGGGCCTGAAATTAATCACCTGTCATATGGACCTCAAGGGCTCTGATGAGGAGCTATTCACCATAGGAATGAGAAATTTAGTGCTCCATACAGCTCCCCCATCTCTCTGGGTTCCTAATGACTATTCTTGCCCTACATATAGGCAACCCGTAAGTAAGGCTACTCTTACTTTAGCAGATCTGGGAGAGAGTGAAACATTAAGAGCATGGAAGGAAGTACAGGCTATGACTGAAAGGAGAGGGGCAAAGGACTCTGTTAAGGTCTCGAGGATCCAGATGTGGGTTGATTTGATAAAAATAGAGGTAGTGAAAAAAATACATGATGGGCAGCCCAATAGGACTGTGTTAGAATTGTGGCACCAATTAAAGCCAAAGTAGTTGTTGCATCCACTGAGATCCAGGACATGGAAGCTGGAGGCAAAGCCCAATGTCCAGGCTGTGTCCATAGAAGACTTCCTGGGGAAAGGAACTCAGGTGCTAGCTGGACCCTCACCCTCACAGGAAGATGATTGGTTGTTGCAGTTTGACTAAGTGGGGTCAAGGCCCTCAGATTGGGGAACATAGTGAGGACTGGAGGCCACATACAGAAATAGCAATTAATTTGTCCCCCGTGAATGTACAATGTATCCTGGTGCTGGTGGGCACAGGAGCTGAATGTTTTCTGATTTATGGCAACCCTGAGGATTTTCCTGGGACCCCTGCTGTGATAGATGGCTATGGGAGAAAGGCAATTATAGTGAAGAAAGCCAAAACCCCATGAGGGATAAGGCACTTACCCTCAGTGGAGTATACTGTGTACATTACTCCCATTCTGGAATTTATTTAGGGAGTCAATATCCTGCAGGGCTTGTGGTTACAGATCATTGAAGGTGAGTTCAGACTGAAGGTACATCTGGTAAAGGTAGTTCTAAGCAGACATGCTAAGCACCTGCCTATAGCTCTTCCTGTACCTCAGACGCTCACAAAAAATGAGCAGTATAAATGGCCAGGGGGACACAAGGAAATTGGAGAAACTCTACAGGAGTTGGAGAAGGTGGGCACCATAAATCCCACTCATAGTCCTTTTAATTTCCTGGTGTGGCCAGTTGAAAAAGCCAGATAGCTCCTGGCATATGATTGTGGATTACAGGGAATTAAATAAAGTCACACCTCCTTTGCATTCTACTGTTCCCTCTATAGGAGCCCTTATGACGCACTCAGTCATGAGCTAGGGATGTATCATTATACGTGGACCTTGCTAATGCTTTCTTCTCTTTTGCAATAGCACAGGAAAGTCAGGAACAGTTTGCCTTCATGTGGGAAGGCTGGCAGTGGACATTCACTGTTCTTCCAAAGGGATGCCTCCACAGTCCCACCATTTGTCAGGGACTTGTAGCCCAGGACTTGGCCACATGGAAGAAACCGCAAATGATGCAGCTGTATCACTACAATGATGACATGTTCAAGTCTGATTCTCTTGCAGATTTAGAAGGGGAAGTTCCTAGATTGTTGCAACATCTACAAGAGAAAAAATGGGCTGTGTCAAGCACCAAGATTCAGGGACCTGGTGTGTCAGTAAAGTTCCTGGGGATTGTCTGGTCAGGTAAAACCAAAGTTATCCCAAAAGCAGTCATAGGCAAGGTCCGGGCTTTCCCTACTCCTACGACTGTGGCAGTATTACAAGAGTTTTGGGATCTGTTAGACTCCTGGAGAGAGTTTCTTCCACACTTGTCACAATTTCTGAAGCCATTTTACCAGTTGATATGAAAGGGCATCAGATGGGACTGTGATGAAACATGTGCAGCCGATTTTCTGCTGCTAAGTGAGCAGTCAAGACTGTACATACCTTGAGTGTAATGCACTTATCAAGGCCTTGTGAGCTAGATGGTCATGTAGCTTAAGATGGTTATGGATGTAGCCTTTGGCAGCAGCTTGAATGAATCCACCAGTCTATTGGATTCTGGTCACTACTATGGAAAGGAGCAGAGGTCCTGTTCACCTCAATAGAGAAGCAACTGGCTGCTGTGTACCACACATTGCTGGCTGTGAGGCCCATCACTGGAACAGCTCTGACCAAGGGATTAGCCAGCTAAAAAGTCACTGGATGGGTGGTAGACTGGACCCAAAGGCCATGGAGTGGTATGGCATAGATACCTACCCTGGCCAAATGGTGTACATATTTATAACAGCATAACACCCTTTCCAATAGCTCCTTAAGTGGAGAAGTCCAATGCTTATTGTGGCCAGTGACATACCAGTGGAAAGCAGAAAGAACTTGCTTTTGAGCCATTGATATTTGAGAGTCCTTATCAGGAGGGAAATCCCCTATACCTGAAGATCCTTGGCATACAGATGGGTCCAGTCATGGGCAACCCCCAAAGTGGAGGGCTGTGGCTTTCTATCCTAATATTGAGATATTATGGGTAGAGGATGGAGGAGGGAAGACCAGTCAATGGGTTGAGTTGTGGGCAGTATGGTTCTCGACCATGCAGGAGCCCTCCTGCAAAGTTGTCTGCACTGACAGCTGGGCCATCTTTCAGAACTTAAATCTATGGCTTCCACATGGTACCATGCCAACGGGATGGTTGGTCACCAGCCCCTTTGGAGGTAAGAGTTGTGGCAAGACCTATGTGCTCCAGGTAAGTCTAAGATAGTTAATGTATATCATGTGATTGGACATTTGCTTTTGGCATCCCCAGGGAATGATGAAGCAGACACATTGGCCCAGGTGCGTTGGCTAGAAGGAAAGCCTGCTTCTGATGTGGCCCAATGGTTACATCATCATTTGTTGCAAGTGGGGCAAAACGCAATGTGGGCTATAGCCCAACAGTGGGGCTTGCCGTTGACCTTTGAATAAGTCAGCAGAGCCCAGAAGGAGTGGCTTGTGTGCTCTAAGATGGACTTAAATAGCATCCTCCAGCAACGTGGGACAGCAGTAAGCGGGCCTATACCCCTTGTCAGGTGGCAGATAGAGTATATTGGGCCTCTGCCTTATCAGAAGGATATCAGTATGCCATGACTTGTGGGAACAGAGCTACTAGACTGTTGTTTGTTTTTCCTGCACATTGTGCCAATCAGTAAATGACCAAAAGGGGCCTAAAGCATGTCTTTGCAGTGTATGGCTGTTAACAGTTGATTGAGAGTGATCAAGGCACCCAATTTACTGGACATCCATTGCAAGAATGGATGCAGCAATTGTGAAAAAATTTGAAGTTTCATGTATCACATAACTACCATGGCAGGCATGATAGGGAGGTCCAGTGTTTTTTTGAAATCTGACCTGAAATCAGACACTAATATTCTACATGGCTGTTCAGTTCACTTATGGACAATTTTACAGCATTTGAATGAGAATCCCCAAAAAGGAGCCTTGAGTCCTGTGGACATGCTAACACACATTGCTGCCTCTCCTATACAACTGTATGTGCAAACCAAAGAGTTATTGAAGCCAGAATATGGCCAGCAGTGCAACATCCTGCTGCCAGCCCCAACTGCATTAAGCCCTGGAGACTCTGCTGTGTGGACAAGGCCCTGGTCATTTCAACACATGGACCAGTAATAGCTGGCCCTTCTGGCACATTGTAGAAATAGCCTGGATACTGACCTCATGTATTACTGGAGTAACAGCAGAATGCCCCCCAAAGGTCATGGTAGTGCACACAATACAACTGGGAGGTAAGAGCATCTTACAGGGAAGTTTTCTTTTATCTTTATGGTCAGTGTATTTTCCTCTATTGCCCTTTATATTGACCCATCTGTAACTCCCACAGGGAGGGTTGTGAAGGTCTGGTATACTAGACCAGGATGAGATCCCATTCTTGCCACTGTCCTATCACAGGACCACTCTCTTGCATGCATCCTACCTAATAGACAAGATTTGCCTATGCTGGTGTTATTAAAACATGTATCTCATTTCCCTTAAGGTTATTTTATTCTACAGTCCTTGTGGCCTGCACCAGCACACTGGATGAAGCTGGAGCATAATGATTTTTCTGAGCTCCCTACTCTTTCAGCTGCTGACTGCCTGTGGAATGGGTGAGCTAAGAACTTAATCTGCATAAGACTTTGAATCTAGCTGAATCCTCTGACTTGAGTATTATTATTGTTTTATTGCTATTGCTATTGTATGTTATTAGTCTGATTACATTGCTCCAGTTTTCTCACAGAGGGGCCATTGCAGAAGATGGGGAGTGAGAAGATTGTGAGGTGGGATTTACGGAGGGTTGGTCTGTGGGTAAAATTGCAGCATTTCCAGAATCTCTTGCCTTGCCTTAGTGCATCTCCATCAATAGGTGTTTTCAAGAGATTGAGAGAAATAGTCCATCTCTTATCTATAGGTGATTACAACAGGTTTGAAGCAAAAAATGCATATCTGGACCAGAGAGGTGTGGTGGGATACTTTTGCAGCCACATTGCAAGAGACACAGAAGAACAGAAGTAGATGATTACTTGTAATGAATAAATGGGTTTCTCCTACTTTATTTCTCCCTTTGACTGATACCAACTTCAAAGATCATTTGCCCTGGGCTGGGAATATATTTCTCCTCCACCCTGAAGAGTTACAGTGGCATAATAGCAAATGGCTCTATGTTCAATTAGCCTTCTAATTCTTGTCAATGCCAAGAAGCTGACTTTGAACTACAAAGAAACTCATCTGTGCATGAGTATGGTATGAAGAATGTTCAGTTCAGGAAAAACTTAAAGATATATCATGTAGACACATAAAAATGGATCCACACAATTATAGTTCTAATTTGTTCATATACTTTCTCTTCATATTTGCTTCTAAGTACTACTTAACCAATTCAAGTTGGAATGTAAATTGTGTCTGAAATCTATTCCCTGACTACTACAGAATCATTTTAATTTCAATAAGTAAATTCTGAGAAATTAGGTCCTAAATCATTGCTTTTCTTTAAAATACTAAAATCTAAAACAAAGGCATCTTTATTATTTATCACCAATTTCAAGTTTTACTGTGTAGGGCTTTCAAAGTGTATTTTAATTTATTCTTTTGAAAACAGTGGTGTTTGATTTTCTAGGCACCACATGCAGACATTCAAAATAAACACAACTGGAAATATCTTAGAGAATTTTTAAGAGACTACTTTTCCATTCATGTGAAGAGATGAAAAAATATTCCAACTTAAACACAACAAGGAATAGCAGTGTTAAAATTACTGTATGTGGAAATTTGCAACATCTGATTCTAAACACTCCTCAAACTTTAATAGTTCTGCACTACTTAACTTCAGCCTGTACACAAGATTCCAAGAGCATTAAACATAGGAGAAGGGCTTTTGCTGAAGTAAAATATAGCCAAGCAATTGTCCATAATGATTATACAGCGAAGTTGAAATGGTTCTGAATTTTAAGCATGAAAGAAACAAGCTATTGGAATAACTCATTCCTGCACCAACATAACAAACAATGTATAAACTGTTTACTGTGTTTGTTTCAATAAAAGGTTCTTAGTTAAAGTGCATTATATCTATCACAGATAATTTGTTTTTAAAATTCTTATGATATTACTATTATTGCCATTTAAGGAGAAGCATGAATGAATTGCAAGCAATTTATAAAAATACAGGTTTGAAATATACACTACAATGAATTTCAGCCCTGTCTTAATGAAAGTGATGATAATCTAAAATAATAAGAACATTTTACCGAAAAAACCCTATTTGATATGTATTAAGTCATTTTAATATATTTAAAACTGTCTTAGAAGGGAGTATGCCAGAGACAGTTATCTGATCATCAAAGACTCATATTACTCTTTCAAACTGTAGAGTTGTTGCCAGGGACTACATTACCAGCATTCCCTTGCATCTAGGTTGAGATAGGTTACTGGCTCTGACCCACTAAATGAAAATGGAAGTTCTGTGTGTAACTTCCAATTCAAGTTAGTTAATTATCTGTTAAACTTTCTCCATGATCACTTCCATTTCCACAGTGACCTTGGATACAACATGTTGAGGATAACTACGTCATGAAATAGAAGGAAACTGGATAGATCTCTGACTCACTTTTGGAGGAAAGATGACCAGGTAAACTATCTAATCAGAGACTTTTCATGAGAAAGAAATTAAAATAATTATTATTAGATTCAATAAATACCTGGAGAAATATGCTACATCTGATTCTAAATACTCAAACTTTAATAGTTATGAGGTACCTAGCTTCAGCCTTTACACAAGATTCCAAGAGCATTAAATACAGAAGACAGGCTCTTGATGAAAGAATATATAGCCAAGTGATTGTGAATCCATTAAGATGCATACAGCCAAGCTGTACTGTATTAACCACTGATATTCGGGTGACTTATTAAAATGAGTAATCTACCTAGAGTAGTAGAGTGACTCAGGAGTGAACAGGGAGATAGACAAAGGTACTAGCTTGAAGTCCAAAATATTAAGTGAAGTAATTGGTGTAAAAATGGTTTAAAACATATAAAGTACTTGATAGATGTGAAGGATTTGTATTATGAATACACAACACAACTAATGCTCTTGAACAATCAAGTTGATAAAAATAAATTTAATTTTACTGATTTATTACTTATACATCATTGTAAATTAGAAAAAAAATCTGATTTAAATTAATGCAATGAAAAACAAGCAGCTAACAAAAAAGAGAAGCCCCTGCTCTGTTGACATTTAGCCAAAGTGGAATAAATAAAATTGAAAAAGTGTCTCTTGTGACCCATTTGAATTTACCATTGTTAAAGAAGAAACTGTGATACACTAAAAATAATACTAAACTGAGACAAATAGCAAAATGTTGGAAATGTATAATGGATGTCTTTCTTAAACATGTAGTTTGTTTTGAAAAATACTATGCAGGTTGTTGGTGAGATAGGGATTCTAACCTTGGAGATTGACTAAGTCACATTAGTCACTTCACTTTTTGGATCTATTTTATTACCTGCAGAATAACCTAACTAGGCAAGATATCATCAAAGTTCCATTCTAGTTCTAAAATGTTGATATTTCTCTATAATTTATACAGTTGCCCACTTTGTTAGAGAGGAATAATGACACTGAATTTTTAAAAAATAAGTGTATTTTTCCCTGAGCTATCATTTCTATAGAAGAGAAAGGAAATGAGAAAAGGGAAAATAAGACTTTCCTACTTATTCTGCTTATTCCTTTGGTGTAAAGATGATATTCCACTTTCCTGTATCTAACATAACTTGTGGCCTATTATGTGATTCTGGTAATGAAGCTAATAGTAAAATTGGCATATTATCAATGACAACATTTATTGAATATTTATGGCATGTCAGGGAGTATACTGAACACACAATATAACATTGCCTCATTTGATAACACTATGACATGCCTGTTGCTATTATCCTAACTTTAGCAATGAGATGACAGAAATTTCTAAAGAGTAAGTAACTGCCTAAGAATATACAAAGCTAATAAGTGAGACAAGATTTAAAACCAAATCTTGGCTCTTTTATTATAAATAAACACTAAATATAGAAAAGCTTGCATCCAGTGTCTGGTTGAATATAGATATATAGAATTAAATACATAAATATATTTATCAATCTATCTACATATGTACATATCGATATTGATATTAATATAGATAAATAGATACATTTGACAGAACATACTAAAAATAAATAAAAATCACATGGAATTGTTTTTGGATACTTCTTCTTGCCCTGACTATGGTTTTCTGGACACTTAATGCAGTATTTGAATATTTCATTCAAAATTCCAAAGTTTGGACACAAATTTGCTACAAAACACAGCTTAATTTGAGGACTGAGGGGAAAGCCAAGAATCAGGCAGCATTTGTCCCAAGGAGTATAGACATTAGAATCTCTGTCAATTGGTATTTTTAGGATTGGCAATATGGCCACTATACCCAGGGCAGAATAAAGCTAGCATGCAAAATTAGATAGATTGAGTTGAATAGCATCTGTCCATTAAATAGAATGTAGGTAAACTGCTTGCTTATTCTGTCACTGACAAAATTCACATATATCTATCTGCAACTATGGTCAACATTCAGTTGTGATAGAATCTAGAGGCCATTACTTCATCAAAAAAGGAAAATGATGTCTGCAGGATTTGTTTTCCAAATGAATCTTTTTTATCCCACCCATAGTAAAACTCCTTGCCACAATGCGCATCCTATAACCTGACCAAAAGTTTGCTGGGATGGATTAATAACAGCATGGTTAGTGCAAACCATCATGACACAATATCATTTAGATATTCAAGAATACATTGAATACACTGAAAAAACTTGTCTCAATACTTAAGCCAGACTCGACAAGATGCCAGAATAGGAAGTCTCAGCCCATGTCCCTTCATAGATATACCAATATAAACCATCCATGCATAAAAATACCTCATGAAAGTTCCAAATTCATGATTTGAAATTAAAGCACCAAGGCTGAGCCAAGAAATGAGAAAAAAAAACACATTGAAGAGGATAGGAAGAAGAGTTCTCTCTATGCATACCACCTCTCCCCCAAGCAGGGAGATTCTCTCTGACCTGGAGCTCTCCCTTGGGGAAAAGACAGTAAAGTGAGAATCCAACTTTACCTCATACTCAAGTTCCAACAACAGTAATCCATGGCATCAGTTTGATGCATGCAGACATAACCTTGAGGCTTGCCTTATTGCCAGATGGGCCCTGTGGACCTTGGCTCCAGGCCCCTTCAAGCTAGCCTCCACAAAGCAAGGTTCCAGGATTGCTCCAGCACCAGGCTTCCCCCATGGACCCAGGCTGCAGGCCTACCTCTGTGATCACAGTTTAGACCTGCCTCAGTGAATGTAGTTCCAGCTGGCCACCAGGATCCCAGACTCCAAACCTGTCCAGAGCTAAGTTGGCTTCTGTAGACCTAGGCACCAGGCTTATATCTGTGAAAAGACACCAAAAATGCCTCAGTGTAACTTGATGTTAGGTTAGCCCATGTGGACCCAGGTAATCATCCACACGGATCCATGCCACAAGCTTGCCTGCCCAAAGACCCATCATAGCTCTTCCTTCCCATTGGCCTTGGCACTTAGACCCTTCCACAGTCAACTAAAATCTTTGGACAGGCAAACTAGTGAAGAACTTTCCCTCTCAAAGCCAGTCTGTAGACCCTGGAAGAGGTGACCACATATTCAAAAGAACAGACACCACCAGCAGATTACAAGGGTCTTGAAGTATCAAAGAAATGTTACACCACCAAAAAGAATAAAGCATTAGAAAATGATCTTAAAGAAATATAATTCTATTTACTGCCTGGAAAAGTATTCACAGTATCATTTTAAAGGAGATCATTGAGCTACAAGAGAACACAGATAAATAATTAAATTAAATCATAAAACATGAAAAAATGAGAAGTTCAACAGTGGTAGGAATCATAAAAAAACAGATATTCTTGAGCTAAAGAAAAAAATTAATGAACTGAAAATTCAATAGAAAGTTTCAACAGCACACTTTATCAAGCAGAAGGAAGAATCAGTGAGCTCAAAGACAGATTACTCAAAATTACACAAAGAAAGAAAATAATGAAAAGAGTGAAGAAAACCTACAGGAGTTATGGAACACAAGTAAATCAGCATACACTATGAAAGTCTGAGCAGGAGCTTAGACAGAAAAAATGACAGAAAAAAATCTCAAATCTGGGGAGGAAAATGAACTGACAGATTCATGAGCTCCCAAAAACTACAAATAAGAGGAATCCAAAGAAGTCTACACAAAGACACATTATAATGAAATTGTCAAAAGACAAGGACATAGAACAATAATGAAAGCATCAAGAGACAATTGACTTTTCACATACAAGATAGCCCCCACAAGACTGCTCAATGATTTCTCAGTTGAAACCTTACAGGTCAAGAGAAAGTGGGGTGATATACTCAAAGTTCTAAAAGTAAAAAAAACAACAACAAAACTTTCAACAAGAGTACATTATGGGGCAATGTTATCCTTCAGAAATAAAATTGTGGTGAACACTTTCCCAGACGAAAAAAAAAAAAGCTGAGGGACTTCATTACCACTACATCTATCTTACAGGAAGTGGTGAAAGGAGTTCTTCACGTTTGAATAAAATAAAGCTATTAAACAAAATTAAAACATATGAAAATATAAAACGTATTGCTAAAAGTAAGTGTACAATAAAGCCAAGAATTCTCTAATACTGTAATGGTGGCACATAAATCACATTTAACTCAAGAATAAAAAATAGACAAAAGTATCAAAAAATAGAGGAGTTTCAGTAATTTTTTGAGGGCTACACAATATAAAGAGATGTAAATTGTGGCATAAAATACACAAAATGTTGAGAAAGAGAAGTAAAATATAGAGTTTTTGTATTTAATCGAGGTTGTTATTTAAAATAGTCTGTTATAACTAAAAGATGCCTTATAGGAACATCTTAGGGGTCACAAAGAGAAAAAACCTTCAGTACTTACATAAAATATAAAGAGCAGGGAATCAAAGCATATCACTATTAATAAAATCATTAAATCACAAAATAAGATAGCAGGAAAAGAACAAAGGTACAAGAGAAATGCTAAAAAGTAAGAAAATAACAGAATGGCAGTAGTAAGTACTTACCTATCAATAATTACTTTAGGTATAAATAGGTTACATTTTCCCATCAAGTGACACCTAATGGTTGATGGATAAATAAAGAAGACCAACAATATGTTGCTTAAGAAAGTCATTTAATCTTTGAAGACACACATAGGACAAAGTGAAGGAATGGAAAAAGATATTCTATGCAAATTATAACCTAAAGAGAACACGGGTGGATATATCTACATGAGACAAAAACAGACTTTAAGTAAAAAATTGTTACAAGAGAAAAAGATCATTATATAATAATAAAGTGGTCAATTCATCAAGAAGATCAGCAATATAAATATATATACACCAAACAGTGGAGCATCTAAATATATAAAGTAAACATTAAAAGAACTGAAAGGAAAAATAGACAGCAATACAAATAATAGTAGGAGACTATAATACCTCACTTTCAAAAATGGAAAAACTATATAGACAGAAAATCAATAAAGAAAAAAAAGATTTGAACACTATTGTCCAAATAAATAACACACATATCAAAAGGTTCCATCAAATAACAGCAGAATACACATTCTTCTCAAGTGCACATGGAACATATTGCACGATAAATCATAACTTAGGTCACAAAATTAGTATGAACAAATTAAAGAAGACCAAAATCATATAAAGTATCTTTTCTGAACAAAATGCTATGAAATTAAAAATCAATAACAGGAGGAAAAATAGAAAATTCACAAATATGTAAATTATATAACACAATCCTGAGTAACCAATGAATCAAAGAAAAAAAAAGTATCTTTAGGCAAACAATAATGAAAATGTAACATAAAATGCACGGGGTGCTACAAAAGCAATTTTAAGATACATTTATAGTGATAAATGCCTACATTAAGAAAAAGAGATTTTAAATAAAAAATCTACATTTAAGCCTCAAAGAACTGTAAAAAATAAGAATAAATAGCCCAAAATGAGCCAGACAGAAGAAACAACAAAGCAGAAATAAATGAAATAGAGATAATAAAAAAACAATAGAGTTGTTTTTTTGAAAAAGTAAATATACTTGACTTACTCTCAGTTAAACTAAGAAAGAAAACAAAGACTCAAGGGAATAAAATAAAGAGGGGTTTTACGTGGCATTTATGTGGCAGGTGATGGATGCCACATAAATATAAGGGATCATAAGAGACTACTATGAATAATTATATGACAACAAATTGGCCAACTAGGAAGGAATGGATAAATTCCTAGAAACAGATAACCTAACAAGAGTGAATCTTGAAGTAATAGAGAATCTGAACAGACCAATAATGAATATGGAGATTGAAGTAGTAATCCAAAACCTCCCAAATGATAAAAATGTTCAGGACCAAACAGGTTCACCAGTGAATCATACAAAACGTTTAAAGAGGAAAAAATGTCAATCCTTCTCAAACTTTCTACAAACTTGAATAGAGAGGAACACTTCAAGCATTTCGTAAGTCCAGCATTACTCTGATACCAAAGCCAGACAAATCACAAGATAAGAAAATTACAGGCCAATATCCTTGATGAACATAATGCAAAAACGTTTAACAAAATACTAGAAAACTGGAGTTAGGTTCAAGATGGAGAAAGGAAAATCTTGAACTCACTTCCTCCCATGGATAAAACAAATATACAACTACATTTGGGATAATTTTCTCTGAAAAAGATCATAGAACTGGATAAACAAAGTCTCCAAAACAAAAAACAGAAGAACAGCATTGAGATGGGTAGGAGAGGCAGGGAAACCATCTTGCCAAAAAATTCCATAACAGGCACAGTGATCCAGTTCAGGAGGAATCCCAAAATTGTAGAACTTTTCCCTGAGGAATGAGGGGTTGTACTCCACATCAAACACCCCAACCCTCATTTCCTACATAAATAAATGACCCCCCTAAATGCTGAGCTTTCAAAAAAAATGAGGTTACCTCTGGGATAAACACAGAGCTGTAGGAAATGGAGAAAACACTCTTAAAGGGTTGACATGCAGACTCACTCGCCTGGGAAACAGCACAAAAACATCAGTTTGAAAATCACGTAGACCATGTGTAAAGGAGACCCAATTAATCTTAAAGTACCTGGTGGAGAGACTTACAGACTTTTTCTATGGACAGAGACACTGGCAGGTGCCATATTTGTAATATCATCCTACCACCAGTTCAGTGCTGGCAGGTGAACTATTTTGGAAATATTCCTCTAACCTGCTAGGGATGATGAGCAGGCCTAGATGAGAGCCCTTCCCACCTCTGCAGCATAACCATGCTTTAATAAGGCAAGAACCAGCTCTTTCAAGCTACATATTGCACTTCACTTGTATGACACAGCCACATGAAACACCAGGATTACACATACATGTGCTGCAGATGTGAATCTGCCAATAGACAGGCATGTGGGGCACAAAGAGTATGCCCTTCGAAAACTTACATTTGGTTGTCAGAATGTATTGTGTCTCTGAGTTCCCCATGACATCTCCTACGCAAGGCTGTTACTTCAAGAATGGGAGACGCAGTTGATTACATTATACACAGAAACTAACACAGGCAAAATGAGGAGACGGAGGAAAATATTCCAAATGAGAGACCAATACAAATCATCAAAATAAGACATTAATGTAGTGGAGATAAGCAATCTACATGATAAAGAAAAAGTAATGGACATACAGATGTTCACTGAATATGGGAGAAGAATGGATGAACACAGTGAGACCCTCAACAAAGATATAGAAAATATAAGAAATTTCTAAAAAAGTGTTATATAGCTGAACAATACAACAACCACAGTGAAAAATATACTAAAGGTATTTGACAGCACACTGGATGAAGCTGAAGTATGGCTCACTGGGCTGGGAAACAAAGCAATAGAACTCAGACAGCAGCATAAAGAAAAATGAATTAATAAAATGAAGATAACTTAAGGAACTTTAGGGACAATGACAAGTGGAATAACATCTATATGATAGTGATCTCAGGAGAAGAGAGAAAGGAGCAGAAAACTTATTTGAATAAATAATGGCTAAAAATTTCCCTAACCTGTGGAAGGAAACAGACAGATAGGTTCAGGAAGCTCAGAGAATTCTGAATAAGATGAACCTGAAGAGATTCACATTAAGACATATTATAATTAAAGTGGTAAAAGTTAAATATAAAGAAAGAATTTTAAGAGCAGCAACACAGGAACAACTTATTACATACAAGCAAAACCTCATAAAGGCATCAGTAAAATTTTCAGCAGAAACTTTGCAAACCAGAAGAGTGTGGTATGGCATATTCAAAGTAATGGAAGGACTTCAAGCCAAGAATTCTCTACCTGTCAAGGTCATCATTCATAATGGAAGGACAGATTAAAAGTTTTCCAGACAAGCAAATGCTAAAGGAGTTGGTCACCACTAAACCAGCATCGTAAGAAATGCTGGTCTTTCTCTAGACAGAAAAGAAATGGTACTAATTGATAACAACAACAAAAACATATGAAACTAAAATCTTACTGAAAAAGTAAATATGTAGTAAAATTAGTGGATCAAGCACTTATAAAGCAATTATGAAGACAAAAACAGTAAAATTAGATGACCATAATTAGTTCAGGGATCCATAAAGTAAAAATATGTAAAATGTGACAATAAATATAAAGACATGGGAGGAGAAAAAATGTAAAGTTATGGAATGTTTTCAGAATTAAATTTTTATCAACACAGACTGCAACATAAATGGGAAGTTATGTATGAACCTCATGGTAGGCACAAAGCAAAAAAATAGCAAATACACAAAAGAAAAATAGAAAGGAATAAATATAACACCAATGAAGGCCATCAAACCACAAGGGAAGAGAAAAGACAGTAAGAAAGGAATAGAGAGGAACTACAGCAATAACCAGAAAACAATAAAATGAATATAAATACATGCCTATCAATAATTACATTAAATGTAAATGGACTCAGTTCTCCAATGAAAAGAAATAAAATAGCTAAATGGATAAAATAGCAAGACTCAGGAGGAGGAGAAAAGATGGTAGCATGAGAAGAGAAGCAGACACCTCCTCCCAAAATCACGCAAAACATTAAAATACAGCAAATACAACTAATCCAGTGTAACTCCTGGGTAAAAATATGTTCCCAGCCTGGGTCAAATTATCTTCAAAGCTGAAAACAGTCAAAGGGAAAAATAAAGTGGGAGAGACCCATTAATTGCTTACAAGCCATCATATTACATCTGCTTGCCTGAGTCTCTCATGACCTGGCTGCAAAAAGGGACCCCACCCAAACTCTCTGGTCCAGATATGCCCTCACTACGCCCTGTAATTACCTATTGATGTGGAAATGGGCTACTTCACCCCACCCCTTGGAAACACCTATTAATATGGAGATGCACTAAGGCCAGATAAAAGATTCTGGATATATTGCAATTTTACACACAGCCCACCCCTCCAGTAATCTCACATCACAATTTACTCACTCCCCATCTTCCTCAATGGCACCTGTATGAGAAAACTAAACCATTGTAACAAGACTGATAATGTACAATAACAACAGCAATAAAATCATGATAATCTGCAAGCTAGAGGGTTCAGCTAGATACATAATCCTATGCAGATTAAGTCCATAGCACACCCATTCCACTGGAGGCCAGTAGCTGAACAGGTAGGGAGTTCAGAGCAATCATTATGTGGCAGCAGCATCCAGAAGGCAGATCCAGGCCACAAGAACTGCAGAATAAAATAAGCTTAAGGACAATAAGATACATGTTTTAATGACATCAGCATAGGCAAATCTTGCCCATCAGGAAGGGTGCACACAAGAGAGTGGTCTGTGATAGGACATTGGCAGGAATGGGGTATTGTCCTGGTCTAGTATACCAGAATTTCATCCCCCTCCCTGTGGGAGTTACAGATGGGTCAATAAATATACAGGATGATGGAAGGTAATATGCACTGGACATAAAGATAAAAGGAAACTTCCCAGTAAGAGTCTCTTACCTCCCAGATGTTTTGAGAAAACTACCATGATCTTTCGGGGCCACTCTGCTGTTACCTCAGGAATACACAGGAGGCCAGCTTCCAGACCTTTTTCTGAAGGTGCTAGAAGAGCCAGCCATTGCTGGTCCATGTGTTGAAATGACCAGGGCCATATCCACTCGACAGAATCTCAGGGTTTAAAGCAGTTGGGGCTGGTACAGGATGTTGCTCTGCTGGCCGTGTCCTGGATTCAATAACTGTTCTTTGGCTTCTCACATACAGTTGTATAGGAGAGGCAGCAATGTGTGTTAGCATGTCCACAGGTCTCAAGGCTCCTTTTCAGGGCTTCTCATTCAAACACCATAGCACTGTCCATAAGTGAAGTGACAAGCTCCATAGACAATTAGTGTCTGACTTCAAACCAGGTTTCAACAAACCATCATACCTGTCTGTCATGCCTGCCCCACTAAAGGTATATGATGCATAAAACTTCCACTTTATTCTAAGTTGTTGCAGCCATTCTTGTAATAGGTATCCAGCAAAGTGGGTGCTTTGATCACTCTCAATCACCTGCAGCCTGCCATAGGCTGTAAAGAGATGCTCTAGGCCCATATTTGTCATTTGCTGATCTGCCTGACATGCAGGAAAAGCAACCAATATTTCAGTAACTGTGTTCGCACATGTCATGGCATACCGATGTCATTCTGATATGGGCAGATGCCCAATATAGTCTACCTGCCACCTGAAAAGGGGTATCAGCCCCTTTACCACTGTCCCATGTTGTTGGGAGATGCAATGTAAGTCCCAGTGAGCACACACAAGGGCCTCCTTCTGGACCCTTCTGACTTCTTCAAAGGTCAATGGCAAGGCCCACTGGCAGGCTACAACCCACATTGTCTTTTGCCCCATGTGCAACAAATGCTGATGTAACCATTGGGCCACATCAGAAGCAGGCTTTCCTTCTAGCCAATGCACCAGGGCTCATGTTTCCTCTTTGTCATTCCCTGGGGATGCCAAAGGCTAATGGCCAGTCATATGATATATGGTAACTGTCTTAGTTTGACCTGAGGCCCATAGGTCTTGCCAAAGCTCTTGCCCCCAAAGGGGCCAGTGACCACCCATCCAGTTGGCATGGTACCATGTGAGTAGTAAGAGAGTTAAGCCCCCAGCTGTCAGTGTAGACAACTTTGCAGGAGGGCTCCTGGAAAATCACAAGCTGTACTGCCCACAACTCAGCCCACTGAATGCCCTTCCTTCCTCCATCCTCCATCCATATAGTCTCAGTCAAGATGGAAAGCCACAGCCCTCCTCTATGAGGGCTGCCCATGACTGGAGCCATATGTATACCAACCATCTTCAGGTATAGGGGTTTTTCCCTCCTGATAAGAACTCTGGAACACCAGTGGCTCAAAAGCAAGTTCTTCCTGCTTTCCACTGGTATATGTCACTGACTACAATAAGCATTAGAGTCCTCCACTTAAGGGGCCATTGTAAATGGTGCTATGCTGCTGTAAACATGCACACCATTTGGCCAATGTTGGCATTGGTGTCCAATCTATAGCCTTTAGATACAGTCTCCTACTCATCCAATGATTTGGTAGCTGGTTAATAACTTGGTTAGAGCTGTCCCAGTGATGGGCTTCATAGCCTGCAATGTGTGGTACACAGCAGCCTGTTGCTTTTCTGTTAAGGTATGCTGGAACTCTGCTCCTTTCCATAGTTGTTCCCATAATCCAATAGGTTAGGGTAGCCAATCAAGCTGCTGCCAAAGGCTACACCCATAACCATCTTTGGTTATATGAACATCTAGCTCACAGGGCCTTGATGAGTCCATCAAACTCAAGGCATGTACAGCCTTGATGGCTCACTTAGCAGCAATAAAAGCAGCTGCACATGTTTCATCACAGTCCCACCTGATGCCCTTTCATACCAACTGGTATGAAGGCTTCAGAATATGTGCCAAGTGTGGGAGAAACACTGTCCAATAGCCCAAAAGGCCAAAATCTTTTGTAATACTGCCACAGTGGTAGGTGTAGGGAAAGCCTGGACCTTGTCTATGACTGCTTCTAGGATAACTTTAGTTTTATCTGACAAAATAACCTCCAAGAAATTACTGACAGACCAGGTACCTGAACCTCAGTGATGTTCACAGCCCATCCTTTCTCCTGTAGATGTTGCAACAGTGTAGGAACTGCCCCTTCTAAATCTGCAAGAGAATTAGAAATGAGCATGATATCATCAATATAGTGATACAGCTACACCATTTGTGGTTCTTCCATGTAGCTAAATCCTGGGCTAAAATTCCCTGGCAAATGGTGGGACTGTGGAGGTAGGTATCCCTGTGGAAGGGCTGGATATGTCCACTGCTGGCCTTCCCCACATGAGGGCAAACTGTTTCAAAGTTTCCTGTGCTATGTCAATAGAGAAGTAAGCATTAACGATGTCCACACATGATGATACAACCCTAGTTAATGACTGAGGGTGTCCCTAAGGACTGCTATGGAGGGAAAGAAGTATTCAAAGGGGGTGTGATTTTATTCAATTCCTTGTAGTGTACAGTCATATGCCAGGAGCCATCTGACTATTTCACTGGTGCATTTTGGAATTAAAAGGACTATGAGTAGCTTTTATCATGCCTATTTCTCTAACTCCTGTAGAGATTCTCCAATTTCCTTGGCTCCCCCAGGCAATTTATATGGCTAAGTCTTTGTCACCTGTTGAGGAACAGGCAGAACAACAATTGGGTGCTAGCATATCCCCTCAGAACTGCCTTTATCACATGTACCCTCAGTCTGAACTCTCCTTCAGTGGTCTATAACCACAGGCCCTGCATAATATCGACCTCCAAAATATATTCAGGGATAGGAGAAATGTACACAGTATACTGCTTTGGGGGTAAACGCCCTATACCCAGTGGGATTTGGGCTTTCTTCACTCTAATTGCCTTATCCCTATAGCCATCGATCACAGCAGGGGTCCCAGGAAAATGCTCAGGGTTGCCATAAATCAGAGAACATTCAGCTCCTGTGTCTACCAGCACCATGATACATTGTACATTCATGGGGGACCAATGAATTGCTAATTCTACATGTGGTCTCCAGTTCCACCATGTCCCTCAAGGTAGGGGCATTGACCCCCACTCAAACCACAACAACCAATCATCCTCCTGTGGGGTGAGGCCCCAGGCAGAGTCTGAGTACCATTCCCCAGGAAGTCTTCTTAGGACACAAGCCAGACATGGGACTTTGCCTCTGGCTTCCAAGTCTTGGACTTCAGTTGGTGGAACTGCTGCTCTGGCTTTAACTGGTGCCACAATTCTAACAAGACCCTACTGCGCAGTCCATCAAGTTTTTCTTTCACTACCCCAGCCTTTATCAATTTAACTCACATCTGGGCCCTTGAGACATTCATGGGCTCCTTTGCACCTCTCCTTTCAGTCATAGCCCGTACTTTCTTCCATGCTTTTGTCACTTCAACCTCTCCCTGATCTGCTAAAGTACAAATAGCCTCACTTTTGGGTTGCCCTATATGATGGGCCAGAATAGTCACTAGGGACCCAAAGAGAGATGGAGAGCTGTAGGCAGCACCAGATTTCTCATTCCGAGGGAAGGTTGAATCATCATGAAATCCAGTCTACCCATTTCAGAACTAGAATTAACAATGTTTTCCAATCCCATATCCTGAAGACACAAAAGCCATGTAGGCAGATGTTTCGACAGAGTCTGCTGAAACCTGGTACTCATGCCCACCAGTTCATCCTAGGTATAGGGGCAGAGCATGGAGTGCTCCACAACCTTAGGAGTGAGCTGCTCTTTCCTCTGAGGAGCCTGTGGTTGTTGTGTTTTTATTTTCTTAATTACAACCAGGTGTGCCTTTAATACAGGAGAAGCTGGTGTTTTGGGTAGTGGTCCCAGCAATAGTTCAGCCCCTATCACCAATCCCTTATTCTCCCCTGACATCTCCTCTACCACCTCTGGGGCTGAAGTCACCACTCTTTCCTTCACCTCCCCCATGGCCTGCTACAACATGAATTCTCCTACTGTTCCTCCCTTGCTGCTAACGTATCTTCCAATAAATGTGTCTCTTTCTTAACGGCATCCCATAGGTCATTGACCAGCTCATCCAAGAAACAACAAAGTGTGTTTCTCTCCTCAATAACCTTTTCCACTATCTTGAGAAACAAATATCCCACAATCCTGACTGCTACAGGGCCACTCAGGGCCTCTAAGCAGTCTTCTATCGCATGGAGTGCTAATACTACAGCTTCCAGTGCCTCCACTCTTCCCCAATTCTGGGGAAGTGCCCATCCATCTAGGTGGTGTTTTAACCATAGAACAATTTCCCACTAAGCCTCCCCAAGTTGAAGTCCCACAGATAAGGTGTACCAGGTGAAGCTGCACTCTCCACTGCTACCGGAGTTAAGGGCGGTTCATCAAACCCCACTATGGCAGCCACTGGGGCCTCCCCACCATCCACAGGGTGGTTTCTGGGTATCATCTCACCATCTCTATGGGCAGCCCACCCAAGCATTGTACCTATGAAGACAGATTTTGGGTTCAGAGGTCTTGCCGACTAACTCCAGGTGTAACTCTGAGGGGGGAAATATTTTCCCAGCCTGGGGCAAAGTACCTTTGAAGCCTAAATTAGTCAAAAGGAGAAATAAAGTGGGAGAGACCTGTTTATTGCCTACAAGCAGTCATCCACTTCTGCTCGCCCATGTCTCTCATGACCTGGCTGCAAAAAGGGACTCTGCCCAATCTCTCCAGTGCATATATGCCCTTGTTACCCCTTGTAATTTACCTATTGATATGGAGATGGACTACTTCTCTCCACCCCTTTGAAACACCTTTTGATGTGGAGATGCACTAAAGCCAGGTGAGAGATTTTGGAAATACTGCAATTTTACACACATCCTAATAACGCTACCTGAAGACTGCAAATCAGACTTCCTACATCTGGGGAAGAAGAAAAGAACTCACAGAACAGGGTAAATTAGCAAATCCATGATCCAGTAGGTCCCAAGACCTCCCCAACCCCAGCCCAGAGGCAGAAGGAAGAGAAACAGAGTGGGGAGGGCGTAAAAGCCCAGGACTACTGAACACCCAGTCCTGTAGTTCTGCTCCAGGAGCATGAACCCACATTGTCTGGTGCTCAGGAGATTTGTGGGGGTTGGAAAGCATAGACAAGCAGAATACTTAGAGAGAACGAGATTCCAGCTGCTTGTGGAGAACAGGTATGTACAACCAGACCAATGGGACAAAAGGAAGGTGGGCTCTTTGAAGGACTTCCTAGCAGCAAGAGGAGTGCTAAAGAGGCAAAGATAACACAGAGCTCACTGCTTCAGAGAAATGGCAGGTTGCCAAAATCATCCCAGCATGGTCAACCCAGCAGTCTGGGGACTCTCAGGAAGTTCAGACACTCCATACACCTGTTTGACAGAACAGCCCAAAGCCCCCCCCACAGTGGCACACAACCTACCACTCCTTCTTTCTAGCAGGTGCCAGTCCAGCTCACTGCTTCCCCTGTCCACCTGCCCACCCCACCATAACTCCAGGACGCCCAGAAGGTGGCCCAGATAGCTTGATGGCTGAATTTTATCAAACAATTAAAGAGCTAATATCCATCCTACTTAAATTTTTCCAAAAAGTAGAAGAGGTGGGAATACTTCCAAATACATTCTACATGGCCAGCATTACTATAACACCAAAACAAGACAGACACCACAAAAAAAGAAAATTATAGGCCAATATCCCTGATGAAGATAGATGGAAAAATCCTCAACAAAATACCAGCAAACCAAATTAAAAAATATTTCAAAAGATCATCTATCATGACCAAACAGAATTTGTTCCAAGGATGCAAGGATGGTAAAATATTCAAAAATCCATCAACATAATACACCACATCAACAAAAAGCAGAACAAAACTCACATGATCATCTCAACAGATGGTTAAAAAGCCTTTGATAAATTTCAACATCTATTCATAATAAAAACTCTCAACAAAATGGGTATAGAGAGCAAGTACCTCAACATAATATAGGCCATATATGACCAACCCTCAGGCAAAATAATACTTAACAGCAAAAAGCTGAAAGCATTTCCTCTAAGATAAGGAACAAGGCAAGGATTCCCACTCTCACCACTTTTATTCAACTGAAGGTGTTAGCTAACAAATCAGATAACAAAAAGTAATAAAAGGCATTTAGATTGGTAAGAAAGTTAAACTTTCACAATTTTCAGATGACATGATATTGTACATAAAAATCCCTGAAGATTCCACTCCAAAACTACTAGATCTAATATCTGAATACAGCAAAGTTGCAGGATACAAAATTAATACACAGAAATTTGTTGCATTCCTATACACTAACAATGAGTTAGCAGAAAGAGAAATAAGGAAAACAATTCCATTCACAATTACATCAAAAATAATAAAATACCTAGGAATAAACCTAACCAAGGAAGTGAAAGACCTATATTCTGAAAACTACAAGACACTCATGAGAGAAATTATAGAAGATACCAATAAATGGAAACACATCCCATGCTCATGGATAGGAAGAATTAAGATTGCCAAAATGACCATCCCGCCTAAAGCAATCTACAGATTTAATGCAATCCCTATCAAAATATCAACAGCATTCTTCAATGAACTAGAACAAATAGTTCAAAAAATAATATTGAACTGCAAAAGACTCTGGAGAATCAAAGTAGTACTGAGAAGAAATAACAAAGCAGTGGGGATTACACTCCCTGACTTCAAGCTCTACTACAAAGCCACAGTGATCAAAACAATTTGGTAGGGGCACAAGAACAGACCAATAGATCAGTGGAAAATAATCCAGAGCCAAGATATAAACACACACATGTTTAGCCATTTAGCATACAATAAAGGACTCATGTTGAAGAGGGAAAAGACAGCCTCTTCAAAGACTGGTGTTAGCAAAACAGAACAACTACATATAATAGAATGAATCTGAATTATTGTCTAACTCCATATACAAAAGTAAACTGGAAATGGATCAAAGACCTGAATGTAA
The DNA here is from genome assembly GCF_030020395.1 of Manis pentadactyla. NCBI lineage: Eukaryota > Metazoa > Chordata > Mammalia > Pholidota > Manidae > Manis > Manis pentadactyla. The sequence continues at coordinate 75,170,252 of NC_080038.1, forward strand.
GACATGAAACCATAAAACCCCCAGAAGAAAACATAGGCAAAAATCTCTTGAATATAAACATGAGCAACTTTTTCCTGAACACATCTCCTTAGGCAAAGGAAACAAAATAAAAAATGAACAAATGGAACTACATCAAACTGAAAAGCTTCTGTACAGCAAAGGGCACCATCAGCAGAACAAAAAGGCAGCCTATGGTGTGGGAGAATATATTCATAAATGACATATCTGATAAGGGATTAATATCCAAAATATATAAAGAGCTCACATGCCTCAACACCCAAACACAATTAACCTGATTAGAAAATAGGTGGAGGATCTGAACAGACACTTCTCCAAAGGAGAAATTCAGATGGCCCACAGGCCTATGAAAAGATGCTTCACATCACTATTCATCAGGGAAATTCAAATTAAAACAACAATGAAATACCACCTCACACCAGTTAGGACGGCCAACATCCAACAGAGAACAAACAACAAATGCTCTCAAGAATGTGGAGAAAGGGGAACCCTTGCACACTGTTGGTGGGAATGTAAATTAGTTCGACCGTTGTGGAAAGTAATATGGAGGTTCCCAAAAAACTAAAAATAGAAATACCATTTGACCCAGGAATTCCACTCCTAGGAATTTACCCAAAGGAAACAAGATCCTGATTAAAAAAGATGCATGCACCCCTATGTTTATCACAGCAGTATTTACTGCAGCCAAGAAATGGAAGCAACCTAAGTGTCCATCAGTAGATGAATGGATAAAGAAGAGGTGGTACATATACACAATGGAATATTATTCAGTCATAAGAAGAAAACAAATCCTACCATTTGCAAAAACATGGATGGAGCTAGAGGGTATTGTGCTCAGTGAAATGAGCCAGGTGGAGGAAGGCAAGTACCATATGATTTCATTCATTTGTGGTGTATAAAAAAAGAAAAACTGAAGGAACAAAACAGCAGAAGACTCACAGACTCCAAGAAGGGACTAGTGGTTACCAAAGAGAAAGAGTTTGGGAGGATGAGTGGCCTAGGAAGTAGAAAGGGATGAAAAGGCACTATAATTTTGCATTCACAATATGGGTAGGTCATGGGGAAGGCAGTAGAACACAGAGAAGGCAAGTAATGACTCTATAGCATCTTATTATGCTGATAGACAATAACCGCAAGGTAGGTGTTATGACTTGATAGTATAGATGAATGTTGAAACCACAAGGTTGTTCATGTGAAACCTTAATAAGATTCTATATTGATGATACTTTAATAAGAAGAAAAACAAGACTCATATATATGCAGCCTACAAAATACATCAGAAGTGCAGACTCAAAGACTGAAAGTGAAGAGATGAAGAAATTCCATGCAAATGGAAATGAATAGAAAGCTGGTGTAGGTATACTCATAACAGATCAAGTAGGCTTTAAGAAAATTCTGTCATAATAGGCAAAGGGGTATCACAATATAATAAAGCTGTCAGTCCAACAAAGAGACATAATATTTATAAATATATATGCACCCAATATAGCTGCAACAAAATATATAATGTAAATATTAATGGATCTAAAGGAAGAAATTGACATTAATACAATAATACTAGGGGACTTTAATACCCCATTTATATCAGTGGATAGATAATCTAAACAGTAAATAAATAAGGAAACATCAGCTTAAATGACACAGACAGATGGTCTTAATAGATATGTACAGAACATAACATACAAGAGCAAAATAATACACATTCTTCTAAAGTACACATGGAACATGTTAGGCTACAAAACAAGTCTCAATAAATTTAAGAAGATTTAAATCATATCAAGCATATTCTCTGATGACATTGTGTGAAACTAGAAATCAATTGCAAGACAACTGGGAAAAACATAAAAATGTGGAGATTAAGCTACATGCTACTGAACAACCAATTGGCAATTAAAGAAATCAAAGAAGAAATTTTTAAAATACCTAAAGACAAATGAAAACAGAATTAAACATACCAAAATCTTTGGGATGGAGCAAAATCAGTTCTAAGATGAAAGATCATTGTAATACAGGCCTACCTGAAGAAACAAGAAAAATCTCAAAAAACAATTTTACCCTGCACCTAAAAGAGCTGAAAAAACAAAGGCCAAATGAAGCTCAAAGACAAAAAAGGAAATAAATAATAAAAATCACGGTAGAAATAAATGAAATGCAAACAAAAACCCCTGGAAAAGTTCAATGTAAGCAAGAGCTGGTTCTTTGAAAATATAAATCAAACTGATAAACCATTAGCTAGACACACCAAGAAAAATAGCAACAGAGCTCAAAAAAATTCAGAAATTAAGAAGTTAAAACTGGTAACACAGAAATAAAAAAAGTAAGAGACTACTATTAATGATTATACACCAACAATTTGGACTACATAGAAGTGGACAAATTCCTAGAAACCTACAAAATTCAAAGACTGAATTATGAAGAAATAGTATTATCTGAATAGAACAATTATTAGATAAGAGATTTAATCAATACTTTAAAAAACCTACTCACAATACAAGGTTCAGGGTCTGATAGCTTTCCTGGTGAATTTTACCCAAAATATGATTTAATACTTTTCCTTCTCAAACTCTTCCAAAAAATTGAAAGGGTGGGATTACTTCCAAACTAATATTATGAGGTTAAATCTACACTGATACCAATACCAGACAAGGGTACCACAAGAAAAGAAAGTTACAGACCAAATCCTAATGAATATATAATAAAAATCCTCACAAGATTGTAACAGACACAATTCGACAATTTATTAAAAGGGTCGTACATCAAGATCAAGTGGCATTTAGTCTGGGGGTGCAAGGATAGTTCAGCATTTGCAAATCAATGTCATATACCACAATGAAAAATGAACGATAAAAATCATGTGATCTTCTCCATAAATAATTTGACAAAATTTAATATGCATATATTGTAAAAATTAGTAACAAATTGGATATAGAGATAACTGTACCTCAGCATAAGAAAGTTCATTTTTGACATTCTCATCGGTACTATTACACTCAATAGTTAAAAGCTGTAAACTTCTCCTGTAAGATCATAAACACATCAAGGATGGACATGTTTGCCACTTTATTCAACATTGTAATGGTTAGTTCACAGATTGGAATTAATAGTTAAATGTCCATACTACCTAAAGCAATCTGCATATTTAATGCAATACCCATCAATACCCAAAATACACAAATGACATTTTACATAGAACTTAAACAAAAAATTCTAAAATTTGTATAGAACCACAAAAACCCTAAATAGCTAAAGCAATATTGGCAACAACAAATCTGGAGTCATATGCTCCTTGATTTCAAACTATAATGCCAAGCTATAGTAATAAAAACAGCATTGGTATGAAAACACATTTAGATCAATAGAACAGAATAGAGAAATCAGAAATAAACCCATGCATACATGGTTAATTAATCTATAACAAAGGAGAAAAGACATACAATGGGGTAAAGACAGTCCCTTCAATAAATGGTTTTGAGATAACTGGCTAGTACATGCCGAAGAATGAAACTATCTTACACTATATACAAAAATAAATTCAAAATGGATTAAAGATTTGATGTAAGTCCTGAAACCATAAAACTAGGAGAAAACAGAGAGTTCTTTAACATTGGTCTTAGAAAGATCTTTTTGGACCTGTCTTCTCAAGATAACAAAAGCTAAGGTAAATGAATGAGATCACAACAAACTGAAAAGCTTTTGCATAATAAAGTAAACCATCAACAAAATAAAAAGGCAATTTACAGACTGAAGGAACATATTTGCAAATTATGCATTCAATGAGGGATTAATATTCAAAATATGTAAATAACTTACATAACTTAAAATCAAAACAACAAATAGCCCAATTAAAAATTTGCAGACGAATTGAATAGACATTTCCCCAAATAAGGCATACAGATGGCCAACAGGCACATGAGAAGATGTTCAAAATCACTAATCATCAGAAAAATGCAAATCAAAACTTCAGCATCACCTAACACCTGTCAAATTGATTAGTACCAACAAGTAAAAAAACAATTTTTTGCAAAAATGTGAAAAAAATCCTCTTGTGTACACTGTGGGAATGTAAATTGGTGCAGACACTCTGGAAAAGAGCATGGAGGTTCCTCAAAAAATTAAAAATAGAACTACCATATGATAAAGCCATTCCACTTCTTGGTATCTATTTGAAAAATGAAAACACCAATTCAAAGAGATATATGTACTCCTGTGTTCTTTGCAGCATTATTTACAAAATCCATGATATGGAAGCAATATAAATGTCCATGGATAAAGAAATGGCTAAAGATGATGTGATATGTATATATATAAGGGAATATTAATCAACATTAAAAATGAAGGAAATCTTGTCATTTTGTGACAACATGGATGAACCTGGAAGGTATTATCCCAAATGAAATAAGGCAGACACAGAAAGACAGATGTTGTATGATTTCAGTTATATGTGGAATCTGAAAACAAAAACAAAAACAAATGGACAAACTAAACAAAACAAAACAATCCCATAATACAGGAAATAAACTGTTGACACAAAGAGGGAAGGGTTGGGGCATGGTCAAAATAGGTGAAGGGGATTCAAAGTGCAAACTTCCAGCTATAAAAGAAGTAATTGGGATGAAATATACAGCATAGGAAGTATAGTCAATAATATCTTAATAAATTTATATGGTGACAGATGATAACTAGATTTAACATAGATATCATTTTGTAATGTATAAAATTATTGAATAACTATGATGTACATCTGAAACTAATAGGATATTTATATCAATTACAATTCAATAAAAAAGAATGAAACTTGATCTCTATATTACACTACTTATAATAAAGTCAAAATAATTTAAAGTATTAAATGTAAGACATTAAACCATAAAACTCCTAGGAGACAATAGGAAAAAAAAGCCCCTTGAAATGGGTCTTGACAATGAAGCTTTGGAAATCATGCCTAAAGCAAAAGAAAAAAAAGTAAACAAGTTAGACTACATCAAACCAAAAAGCTTCTGCACTGCAAAAGTAACCAGCAACAATGTGAATAGAGAACCTATAGAATGGGAAGAAATATTTGGAAATATATATCTGATAAGGGCTTAATATCCAAAATACATAAAAAATATATGCACTCAAAAGCCAAAAAAGAATCCCATTAAAAAATACAAAAAGGACCTGAATAAACATTTTCCTAAAAAAGACACATGAATGATTAACATGTACATGAAAAAATACACATCAGTACTCATTAGGGAAATAAAAATCGAAATGAAAATGAGTTGCCACCTCATACCTGATAGAATTACTAGAATGAAAAATACAAGAGAGAAATGTTGGCAAGAATGCAGAGACAAGGTAATCCTTTTGCACTGTTGTTGGGACTGTGAATTGGTGTAGCCACTATGACAACCAATTTAGAGGTACTCATATGTAAATTACATTTATATAGGTATTGGTAATGACACACCATTGGGATATTGGTGTGGTATATTTTTCCATCAAAAAAAGAAAGAAATCTTACCATTTGTGACATGGAAGGACCCTAAAGACATTGCTAAGTCATACATGTAAAAGCAAGTACTATTTTATCTCATTTACGTGTAGAAACAAAAAAGAAAGAAAAAAGTTAGCACCAAAATAATATAAAAAGGGATAAGATTTTTAAAATTCAGGTATTATTGATACACAATCTTATGAAGCTTTCACATGAGCAACACTGTGGTTTCAACATTCACTCATATTATCAAGCCCCCACAACTCCATTGCAATTACTGTCCATCAGCATAGTAAGATGCTATAGAGTCATTATTTGTCTTCTCCATGCTCTACTGCCTTCCCCGTGACCCCCCTACATTATGTGTGCTAATCATAATGCCACTTAATCCCCTTCTCCCTCCCTCCCCACCAACTCTCCACAGACCCTTTTGGAAACCATGAGTCCCTTCTTGGAGTCTGTGAGTCTGTTGCTATTTTATTCCTTCAGTTTTCTCTGTTGTTATATACCACAGATGAGTGAAATCATTTGGTAGTTGTCTTCCTCCACCTGGCTCATTTCACTGAGAATAATACCCTCTAGCTCCACCCATGTTTTTGTAAATGGTAGGATTTGTTTTCTTCTTATGACTGAATAATATTCCATTGTGTGTATGTACCACCTCTTCTTTATCCATTCATCTATTGATGGATACTGAGGTTGCTTCCATTTCTTGGCTGCAGTAAATACTGCTGTGATAAACATAGGGGTGCATATGTCTTTTGTAATCAGGGATCTTGTATTATTCTGGGTAAATTCCTAGGAGTGGAATTCCTGGGTCAAATGGTATTTCTATTTTTATTTTTTTGAGGAACCTCCATATTGCTTTCCACAATGGTTGAACTAATTGACATTCCCACCAACAGTGTGGGAGGGTTCCCCTTTCTCCACATTCTTGTGAGCATTTATTGTTTCTTGTCTTTTGGATGTTGGCCATCCTAACTGTGTGAGGTGGTATCTCATTATGGTTTTAACTTGCATTTCCCTGATGATTAGTGATGTGAAGCATCTTTTCATAGCCCTGTTGGCCATCTGAATTTTTTCTTTAGAGGGTTGTCTGTTCAGATCCTCTGCCTATATTTTAATTGGGTTATTTACATTTTGGGTGTTGAGATGTGTGAGTTCTTTGTATAATTTAGATGTTATCCCCTTGTTGGATATGTCATTTATGAATATATTCTCCCTTACTGTAGGATGCCTTTTTTTCTGCTGATGGTGTCCTTTGAAGTACAAAAGTTTAATGTTGCCCCATTTGTTCATTTTTGCTTTTGTTTCCCTTGCCCAAGGAGATGCGTTCAGGAAACAAGGTTCATGTTTATATTCAAGAGATTTTTGCCTACATTTTCTTCTAAGAGTTTATGGTTTAATGACTTACATTCAGGTCTTTGATCCATTTTGAGTTCACTTTTGTGTATGGAGTTAGACAATAATCCAGTTTCATTCTCTTCCATGTAGCTGTCCAGTTTTGCCAACACCAGTTGTTGAAGAGGCTGTCATTTCCACATTGTATATCCATAGCTCCTTTTTTGTATACTCATTGGTCATATATGTGTGGGTTTATATCTGGACCTATTTTCTGTTCCACTGTTCTTGTGCCAGTAATAAATTGTTTTGATTACTGTGGCTTTATAGCAGAGACTGAAGTTAAGGGGAATACTCCCCCCAGCTTTGTTCTCTCTTTTTTAGGATTGCTTTCACTATTTGGTGTATTTTGTGGTTTCAAAATGAATTTTAGAATTATTTCTTCTAGTTCATTGAAGAATACTTTCAGTGTTTTGATAGAGATTGCACTGAATCTGCAGATTGCTTTAGGCAGCATGGCCATTTTGACAATCTTATTTCTTCCTATCCATGAGAATGGGATATATTTCCATTGATTGGTGTCTTCTTTAACTTCTCCCATGAGTGCCTAGTAGTTTTCAGGGCATAAGTTTTTCACCTTCTTGGTTAGGTTTATTCCTAGGTATTTTATTCTTTTTGATGTGATTATAAATGGAGTTGTTTTCCTGATTTCTCTTTCTGCTAGTTCATCATGAGTATATAAAAATGCAGCAAATTTCTGTGTATTAATTTTGTATCCTGCAACATTACTTTATTCAGTCATTAGTTCTAGTACTTTTTTTGGTGGATTCTTAAGGATTTTGTATGTACAATAGGATGTCATCTGCAAAAAGTGACAGTTTAACTTCTTCCATACCAATCTGGATGCCTTTTATTTCCTTGTGTTGTCTGATTGTCATGGCTAGGACCTCTAGTACCATGTTGAATAAAAGTGGGGAGAGTGGGCATCCCCGTCTTATTCCCAATCTTAGAGGAAGAACTTTCAGCATTTTGCTGTTAAGTATGATCTTGCCTGTTCATTTGTCATATGTAGCCTTTATCATGTTGAGGTACTTACCCTCTATACACATTTTGTTGAGAGTTTTTATCATGAATGGATGTTTAATTTTGTCATATGCTTTTTCAATATCTACTGAGATGATCATGTGATTTTTGTCTGTTTTGTTGATGTGGTGTAAGATGTTAATGTATTTTTTAATATTTTACCATCCTTGCATCCCTCAAATAAATTCCACTTGATCATGATGGATGATCTTTTTTTTGTATTTTGAGTTTGGTTTGATAACATTTTGTTAAGTATTTTTGCATGTATCTTCATCAGGGGTATTTTTCTGTAATTTTCTTTTTTGTGGTGTCTTTGTCTGGTTTTGGTATAAGAGTGATGCTGGCCTCATAGAATGTCTTTGGAAGTATTCCCTCCTCTTCCACTTTTTGGAAAACTTTAAGGAGGATAGGTATTAGGTCTTCTCCAAATGTTTGATAAAACTCAGTGGTGAAGCCATCTGGTCTAGGGGTTTTGTTCTTAGGTAGTTTTTTGATTACCAATTCAATTTCATTAGTAATTAGTCTGTTAAGATTTTCTGTTTGTTCCTCTGTTAGTCTTGGAAGGTTGTATTTTTCTAGAAAGTTGTCCATATCTTCTAGGTTATCCAGTTTGTTGACATATAACTTTTCATAGTATTCTCTAATAATTATTGGTATTTCTATGATGTCTGTAGTGAATTTTCCTTTCTCATTTCTAATTCTGATTTTTTTTGTGTGTGTTTGTCTTTTCTTGATAATTCTGTCTAGGAGTTTATTTATTTTGTTTATTTTCTTGAGGAGCCAACTCCTGGTTTCATTAATTCTTTCTATTGTTTAATTCTTCTCAATTTTATTTATTTCTGTTCTGATCCTTATTATGTCCCTCCTTTTACTGACTTTGGGCCTCATTTGTTCTTATTTTTCTGGTTTCATTAATTGTGAATTTAGACTGTTCATTTGGGATTGTTCTTTCTTGAGGTAAGCCTTTATTGCAATATACTTTCCCCTTAGAACTGACTTTGCTTCATCCCACAGATTTTGGGTGGTGAATTCTTGTTTTCATTTTTCTCTATATATTAATTGATCTCTGTTTTTACTTGGTCATTGATTCATTGTTTATTTAGGAGCATGCTGTTAAGACTCCACGTGTTTGTGGGCTTTTTTGTTTTCTTTGCATCATTTATTTCTAGTTTTATGCCTTTGTGGTCTGAGAAGCTCTGGCACAATTTCAATCTTTTTAATTTGCTGAGGCTCTTTTTCTTTGCTAGTATGTGATATATTCTGGAAAACATTCCATGTACACTCGAGAAGAATGTGTACCCTGCTGCTTTTGGGTAGAGTGTTCTGTAGATGTCTGTTAGGTCCAACTGCTCCAATGTGTTGTTCAGTGCCTCTGTCTCCTTACTTATTTTTACTATGGTTGATATTTCTTCTGGAGTGAGTGATATGTTGAAGTCTCCAAAAATGTATGTGTTGCATTCTAATTCCCCCTTTAATTCTGTTAGCATTTGTTTCACACATTTAGGTGTTCCTGTATTTTGTGTACAGATATTTATAATGATTATATCTTCTTATTGGACTGACCCCTTTATCATTATGTAATGTCCGTCTTTGTCTCTTGTTACTTTTTTGTTTTGAAATCTACATACTGTGACTCCTGATTTTTTCTCACTATGATTTGAATGAAATATCTTTTTCCATCCCTTCACTTTTAGTCGGTGTATGTTTTGGGGTTTGAAGTGACTACAAAACAGATTAGATTTTTGGGTACCTCAGGCAGAGGGTGAGGGGAGGAGATTTGGGGAAGAAAGTGGTCAAAAGATAAAAAAATTCTAATTATAAGATCAGTAAGTACTAGGGATGTAATGTACAATATTATGACTATTGTTAACCACTCTCTGTGAACAAGAATTGCTGCAGTGTTCTTCCTGAATATATGTACCTTTTATATCCTTTTCTTGTATACTTTTATTAGTTAGAACTTCCAACATAATTTTGATGAGTGATGAGAGCAGATATCCTTGTCTTGCCTTGTGAAAGTGTGAAAGCTTTGAATTTGTCTCTATTAAGTATTATGTTAGCCATAAGGGTTTTTCTGTAGATATTGTTTATCAAGTTGAGGATGTTATCCACTGTTCCTTGTTTACATAGAGCTTTTTCCATGAAGGGGTTTTTCATTTTTATCAAATGCTTTTACTGCATCAATATAATCATGTGACTTTTCTATTTTAGCATAATGTTTTGATGAATTACATTGATCTTTGAATGGTGAACTAGCCTTGCATACTAGAGATAAATGCAATTTAGTTATAATATATAATTCTTTATATTCATTGTTGGATTCATTTTATTAATATTTTATTGAGATTTTTTTTTACCTAAATTCTTTAGATATATTGGTCTGTAGTTTTCTTTTAACAACTTTGTCTGATTTTGGTATCATGATAATGCCCATCAGAGAGAATTACATAGGAAGTATTCCCTCTTCTTCTGTCCTCTCAAAGATATAGCAAAGAATTGGTGTAATTTCTTCCTTAGATGTTTGGTAGAATTCACTAGTGAACTGATGTGTATATTGTTCTTTGAGTTTTTAATTAATGATTCACTATACTAAACAGATACAGAGATCATCTATTACAGTTTTCATTTCATTCATTGTATTCTTTATGTCTAGAGTTTGTTTCTTTTTATAACTTCTATTTCTTCGGTAAACTTATTTTGTTAATGTAGCATTTTGCTGAATGCATTGAGTTGTCAGTGTTCTCTTGAAGCTCATAAGCATTTTTAAGACATGATTTTTATTTATTTGTCAGGCAGTTCATCAATCTCCATTTCTTTTGGGTGCTTACTGGAAAATGATTGTCTTTTATAGTGACTTTCATGTTTTCTTGATCTTTTTTGTTCCTTGTAGTTCTGTATTGCTGTCTTCACATTTGAAGATGCAGTCAGCTACTCTAGTCTTTACTGACTCGCTTTGGAGAGAAACACTTTCAGCTAAGGATTATGAGGATCTTTCAGACCTTTCCTCTGGTGGTGCCCACTCCATATCTCTTGCTCCCACCTGGGTGTGTTATTAAGAATACACTTAGTTTCTCAATCCTGTAAATTCAGGATAGGTGCTGAGAGATTCCCATTTGTTTTATTTGAGAGGTGGATGCCTTAAAATGCTCAAGTCTGTGTGTCTTCTCTCAGCCTACCAAATCAGGCTCACTTCCTGTGTGTGCTTGTGAATCTTCTGCAAAGACTTGCACTTGTTAGTGGGTACATGTTCAGGTTGCAGAACATGGGATGTGAATGAGATTTATGAAATACTGGGGGTTGAAGTGGTCAACAGGCAAAGCAACACAAGAAGGTTATGGGAAGGCTTTCCTGATGGGATCCACAAAGCATTTAGCAAGATCTATGTTCTTTCATGAATGCTGAGCCCTATTTTTTATGCCCCCAGCCTCTCCCAACCCTTCAGTTTTGCTGACCACCTCAGTATTCTAGGTGGAACAAAAAATAGTTGGGCCTCGGAGGATTAAAGATGGCAGCATGAGAGGTGAGACAGAGGCTTTCTCCTAAAACTGCATATAATACAAAAATATAATTAATACAACTAATCCTGAAAGAGCAACAGGAAAGAGAACTTTGCCAGGCTGCATACACCTGGAGAAAAGAGCAGACTTTACAGAACAAAGAAATGTGCTAAAGCTGTGGTCTGGTGTGAACCAAGCCCTTCCCCACACCAGCTCACTGGCAGGAGGAAGAGAAATGGAGTGGGGAGGGAGTGGAGGCCTGGTACTGCTGAATACCTAACTCCAGAGATCTGTTCTGGGAGCACAAATATGCATTTCAAGGTGCTTTCATGATACTCTCGTGATTAGGGGATTGGAAGGCTAAGACAGGCAGAATTCCTGGAGAGACTGAGATTCCAGCCACCTGTGAAAATCAGGGATCCATATCTGACTGCTCAGGGACAAAAGAAAAGTGGGCTGTCTGAGAGACTTCCTAACAAGAAACCCTTTAGCAAGAGGGCTGCTAAAGAGGCAAGGATTGCACAGAGCTTACTGCTCAGGAGTAAGGACAGGTAGACAAAATTGCGTGCACTCTGACGAGCAGGTTGAGAGCTTTCAGGATTTTCAGGTGCTCCAGCTCCCTGGCTGGCTACACAACTCCAGGGATCCCCTCAGTGATACACAGCCTACTGCAACTTTCTCCTGGCAAGCTCCACCTGACTCACAAACTAGAAAACCCTACCCTGGCATTAGGCCAGCCAGATGGAAGATCTGTCTACAGAAATTACAAATGCAAAGCATAAAGGCTTATTCCTGTGTGCTCAGCCCACTGGTTCAGGCAGTGGAGACAGGCACAGCAGCCAGGAAGCAGGAAACATCTCTTTCCTCAGCCCAGGCACCAATACCACTCCCCTGTGACCCCAAACATTGCTTCAGGGGCTGAGCAGCTCCAGAGAGTAGAGCTTCTTGACACTAGAGGGCATGATACACACATATGAAATGCCAAAGGAACCTGGTACAGAGTAAAATTAATATAACCCCTGAGAAAGAAGACATAGACCTCATGACTCTTCCAGAAGGTAGTTTAAAACAAAAATCATTGACATGCTCATGGACGTACAGAAAGATATTCAAGAACTCAGGAATAAATTCTTGTCAGAGATCCAATCATTGAAGAGCACAATGGAGGCTATTAAAAGCAGAGTGGATATGGTGGAGGAGACAATAAATGAAATAGAAACCAGAGAAGAGGTACACAAAGAAGCTGAGGCACAGAGAGAAAAAAGGATCTCTAATTGAGAGATCTGTGTGACCAATCCAAATGGAACAATATTCTCATTATAGGGGTACCAGAGGAAGAAGAGAGAGAGAAAGGGATAGAAAGTGTCTTTGAGGAGGTAATTGCTAAAAACTTACCCAATCTGGGAAAGGAGATAGTCTCTCAGGCCATGGAGGTGCACAGAACTCCAAACACAAGTGACCCAAGGAAGACAACATCAAAACATATAGTAATTAAAATGGCAAAGATCAAGGATAAGGACAGACTACTAAAAGCAGCCAGAGAGAGAAATATGATCACATACAAAGGAACGCCCATCAGACTATCATCAGAGTTCTCAGCAGAAACCTTACAGGCCAGAAGAGACTGGCATGATCTATTTAATGCAATGAAACAGAAGGGTCTGGAACCAAGATTACTTTATCTGGCAAGATTATCATTTAAATTCGAAGGAGGGATTAAAAAATTTCCAGATAAGCAAAAGCTGAGAGAATTTACCTCTCCCAAAACAACTCTACAGTGTATTTTGGAGGGATTGCTATAGATGGAAGTGTTCTTAAGGTTTAATAGCTGTCACCAGAGGCAATAAAACCACAGAAAAGAAAGTAGAACAGCTAATTATTAAGCAACTTCAAAATTAAATTAACTATCCCCAAAGTCAATCAAGTAGCACAGAATATGATGCTTAATATATAAAGAATAGAGGAGGAGGAAAAAAAAAGAACCTTAAGATTGTGTTTGTAATAGCATATTAAGTGAGTTAAGTTAGACTCTTAGATAGTAAGGAAGTTAACCTTGAACCTTTGGTAACCATGAATCTAAAGCCTGCAATGGCAATAAGTACATATCTATCGATAATCACCCTAAATGTAAAAGAACTGAATGCACCAATCAAAAGACATAGAGTACTGAATGGATTAAAAAACAAGACCCAGCTTTATGCTCCCTAGCAAGAGACTCACTTTAAACTGAAAGACTCACACAGACTGAAAGTAAAGGGATGGAAAAAGATATTTCATGCAACTAATAGTGATAAAAATGCAGGAGTTGCAGTACTTGTATCAGACAAAGTAGTCTTCAAAACAAAGAAAGTCACAAGACACAAAGAAGGACATTACATAATGATAAAGGGGTCAATCCAACAAGAAGATATAACCAATACAAATATCTATGGACCCAACACAAGAGCATGTACATATGTGAAACAAATACTAACTGAATTAAAAGGGGGAAATAGAATGCAATGCATTCATTCTAGGAGACTTCAACACTCCACTAACTCTGAAGGACAGATCAACCAGACAGAAAATAAGTAATGAGGCAGAGGCACTAAACAACACATTAGAACAAATGGACTTAACAGACATATACAGAACTCTACACCCAAAAGCAGCAGAATCCACATTTTCTCAAGTGCACATGGAATATTTTCAAGAATAGATGATATACTAGAAAACAAAAAGAGCCTTGGTAAATTAAAAAAGATTGAAATTGTATCAACCAGTTTCTCAGACCACAAACGTGTGAAGCTAGAAATAAATTATGCAAAGAAAATTAAAAATCCCACAAACACATGGAGGCTTCACAACATGCTCCTAAATAATCAATGGAACAATGACCAAATAAAAACAGAGATCAAGCAATATATGGAGACAAATGACAATAATTCAATACCACAAAATCTGTGGGAAGCAGTGAAGGCCATGCTGAGAGGAAAATATATTCCAATACAGGCCTACCTCAGGAAAGAAGAACAATCCCATATGAGCAGTCTAAAATTACATTTAACTAAACCAAAAAAAGAAAAATAAAGGAGGCCCAAAGTCAGTAAAAGGAGGGACATAATAAATATTAGAGCAGAAATAAATGAAATCTTGAAGAATAAAACAACATAAAGAATCAATGAAAGCAAGAGCTGGTTCTTCAAGAAAATAAACAAAATAGATAAACCCTTAGTGAGACCTATTAAGAAAAAAAGAGAGTCTACTCACATAAACAGAATCAGAAATGAGAAAAGAAAAATCACTACAGAAACAACAGAAATAAAAAAATTATGAGAGAATGCTATGAAAAATTATATGCTAACAACCAGGATAACCTAGAAGAAATGGACAACTTTCTAGAAAAATACAACCTTCCAAGGCTGACCCAGAAAGAAACAGAAAATCTGAACAGACTAATGACCAGCAACAAAATTGAACTGGTAATAAAAAACCTACCTAAGAACAAAACCCTTGGACCAGATGGTTTTACCGCTGAATTTTATCAAACATTTAGTAGAGATCTAATACCCACCCTCCCTAAAGTTTTCCAAAGAGAGGAAGAAGTGGGAATACTGCCAAAGTCATCCTATGAGGCCAGCATAACTCTAATACCAAAACCAGGCAAAGACACCACAGAGAAAGAAAATTACAGTCCAATATCTCTCATGAACATAGATACAAAAATACTCAACAAAATATCAGCAAACCAAATTCAAAAATACACCAAAAAGATCATCCATCATGATCAATTAGGATTTATTCCAGGGATGCAAGGATAGTACAGCATTCGAAAATCCATCAACATCATCCACCACATCAACAAAAAGAAGGACAAAAATCACTTGATCATCTCCATAGATGCTGAAAAGCATTTGACAAAATTCAACATCCATGCATGATAAAAACTCTCAACAAAATGGATATAGAGGGCAAGTACCTTAACATAATAAAGACCATATATGACAAACCCACAGCCAACATTATACTTAACAGTGAGAAGCTGAAAGCTTTTCCTTTAAGATATAGAACAGGACAAGGATGCCCACTCTCCCCACTTCTATTCAACATAGTACTGGAGGTCCTAACTATGGCAAATCAGACAACACAAGGAAATAAAAGGCATCCAGATTGGCAAGGAAGAAGTTAAACTGCCCCTGTTTGCATTTGCAGATGACATGATATTGTACATAAAAAATCCTAAAGAATCCACTCCAAAACTACTAGATCTAATATCTGAATTCATCAAAGTTGCAGGATACAAAATTAATACACAGAAATCTGTGGCATTCCTATACACTAACAATGACCTAGCAGAGAGAGAAATCAATAAAACAATTCTATTCACAATTGCATCAACAAGAATAAAATACCTAGGAATAAACCTAACCAAGGAAGTGAAAGACCTATACTCTGAAAACTACAAGACACTCATGAGAGAAATCATAGAAAATACCAATATATTGAATTACATTCCATACTCATGGATAGGAAGAATTAATATTACCAAATGCCTATCATGCCTAAAGCAATCTACAGATTCAATGCAATCCCTCTCAAAATACCAACAGCATTCTTCAACAAACTAGAGAAAATCATTCTAAAATTCATATGGAACCACAAAATTCTCTGAATTGCCAAAGCAATCCTGAGAAGGAAGCATAAAGCGGGGGCATTATGCTCTCCAACTTCAAGCTCTACTACAAAGCCACAGTAATGAAGACAATTTGGTAATTGCACAAGAACAGACCCATAGACCAATGGAACAGACTAGAGAGCCCTGATATAAACCCAACCATATATGGTCAATTAATATATGATAAAGGAGCCATGGACATACAATGGGCAAATGACAGCCTCTTCAACAGCTGGTGTTAGCAGAACTGGACAGCTGCATGTAAGGGAATGAAACTGGATTATTGTTTAACCCTATACACAAAAGTAAATTTGAAATGGATGAAAGACCTGAATGTAAGTCATGTAACCATAAAACACTCAGAAAACAACATAGGCAAACATCTCCTGAATATAAGCTTAAGCAACTTCCTCCAGAATGCATCTCCTCGACAAGGGAAACAAAAGCAAAACTGAACTCTTTGGACTATATCACACTAAAATGTTTCTGTATGTCAAAGGACACCATCAACAGAACAAAAAGGCATCCTACAGTATGGGAGAATATATTTGTAAATGACATATCCGACAAGAGGTTAACATCCAAAATATATAAAGAACTTACATGCCTCAACACCCAAAAGGCAAATAACCCGATTAAAAAATGGGCAGAGGATATGAAGAGACAGTTCTGCAAAGAAGAAATTCACATGGCCAACAGACACATGAAAAGATGCTCCACATCACTAATCATCAGAGAAATGCAAATTAAAACCACAATGAGATATGACCTCACACCAATAAGGATGGCCAGCATCGGAAAGTATAAGAACAACAAATGTTGGCGAGAATACAGAGAAAGGGTAACCCTCCTACACTGCTGGAGGGAATCTAAGCTAGTTCAACAATAGTGGGAAACAATATGGAGGTTCCTCAAAAAACTAAAAATAGAAATAGCATTTGACCCGGGAATCCCACTACTTGGAATTTACCCAAAGAATACAACTTCTAAGATTCAGAAAGACATATGCACCCCTATGTTTATTGCAGCACTTTTTACAATAGCCAAGATATGGAAGCTACCTAAGTGTCCATCAGTCGATGAATGGATAAAGAAGAAGTGGTACATATACACAATGGAATACTATTCAGCCATTAGAAAGAAATAAATCCTACCATTTGCAACAACATGGATGGAGCTGGAAGATATTATGCTCAGTGAAATAAGCCAGGCGGAGAAAGACAAGTGCCAAATGATTTCCCTCATTTGTGGAGTATAACAACAAAGCAAAACTGAAGGAACAAAATAGCAGCAGACTCACAGACTCCAAGAAGGAACTAGTTGTTACCAAAGGGGAGGGGTGTGGGAGGGTGGGTGGGGAGGGAGAAGGGGATTGAAGGGTATTATGCTTAGGACACGTGGTGTGGGGGATCACGGGGAGCACAGTGTAGCACAGAGAAAGCAAATTGTAGATTTGTGGCATCTTGCTGCACTGATGGACAGTGACTGCATTGGAGTATGGGTGGGGACTTGATAATATGGGTGAATGTTGTAACCACAATGTTGCTCATGTGAAACCTTCATAAGAGTGTATATCAATAATACCTTAATAAAAAATTCTTTTAAAAAAGAGGCAAAAGCAAGCTTCTGGGCTTCCACTTGGTGAAATGCATTGCTTCAGTAAAGCCTGGCCTTAGGTAGGGGCCCATTATGTTGCACAGGCCCCTTGAAGCTCTATAGCCTGTGACAAAGAGCCTGAATTCTTTTGCCAGCCTGCCTGGGATTATATCCTGGCACTGACACTTTCTGTGTTGTGACCTAGAGTAAGTTACTTGATAGAAGAGTTCTAGGGAATCTTTCTAAATGCTCTTTTATAAGGCACTAATGCCATTTATGAGGACTCCTCCCTCATGATTTAAGCAACTCCCAAAGGCCCCATTGACAATTACCATCACCTTTGGGAGTTTAGATTTCACCTTATGAATTGACACAAATAATCAGAGCACAGCAGAGATGATAACACTAACACCTCCTCCTTAGACTGCTTGTGAGGATTAAGTGAATTAAGCCTCATAGAACATTATTAGAGCCTGACATACATAGAAACCTCTGTATAACTGTTCACTATTAGAGGCTGTTCATCTAGTCTCCTGCTCCGTTAATACTGCTGGTGATGGGGCACTCACTCTTAGTTGTTAGCAAGGTCTTCCCTTTCTCAGTCTTAATTCCCTCTCCTTAAAAGTTACCACCCATTTGTGAGATTTTCATTTTCTTCCATGACTTCTGTATTTTCCAACTTGTATAGAGTGTATATAAAGTATTTTTGTAATCAGAGGGAAAACAATAAATTTTTTCAAATTCCAACTACAAAATCTAGTTCTGCTCTTCATATTAACGAGAAAGACAAAGGAAATGAGCCCCACTTGCTGACCTCCTCTCCCACATTAGATTGGTGACTGAGTCCAGCACCAGCTCAGCTTGGCCTCCCTCATCTTTATCATCTGCCTTTTATTTGCACTGTTGGCTGCCACTAATTAGCAAATGCCTTTCCCAACTTTCAAATGCACCTTTACCAGCCTCATGCTGTGGGCCTGGAATACCATATGTCCCCCCAGGGAGCCACCAGGCCTGTATCATAAGGTACAGGCTTCCTCACCAGGCTGTCCATATCAAGAAGGCAAATGACACCTGCTCCAGTTCATGAGTTGGTCTTGACATCTTGTGGTCAGTCAACAGTGTGGCATAACTGGATGCGTAATCCATAGGTTTTGAATAAAATTAACCTTGGAAACAGAAGTTTGGAAAATCCTAACAGGATTTCCCAGGTGCAAATGGGTTAAGCACTAGCCAACACCCTGTAAGATCAACTCCAAAGAAAAAGCTGGATTAAGACTTGTTGGATGCAATGTTTTTTTTTTTTACAGAGAATAATATATTTTTATTTGTTAAATATATGCCAACTAGAAATATTTTAAACATTAATTTCTTTTGTCACATTCACTTATACAGCAGGTCATCTAGCAGTCCAGGTTAGAGTTACCAAATTCTGATTACTGACAGGCTGGCATTCTCTCAAAAGAGAATCCCTGCCATCCCTGCCATTTCCAACTACTAAGGCAACCACATCTGTCTTACTTCGTACATGTTCCTATAGCCTTCCTTTCCCATCCTTAGAGAAATTCGTTCCCCATCTTTTTTTTTTTTTTGAGAGGGCATCTCTCATATTTATTGATCAAATGGTTGTTAACAACAATAAAATTCTGTATAGGGGACTCAGTGCACACAAATGCCTAGGGTACCTAACTGGTTTTCTTGGTTTCACTAGATATGGCTGGTAATTGCAGGTCTGCTTTTGTTATGTATCTGTATTCCTATTCTGTTAATGTGTGTATGCAATTTAATTTGTAGTTTGTTAAAACCTATACATGCTTATGTTACTCTACAAGAAGTTATGTCAAATAAATAATCAACCTTCCCATGTTTTCTTCCGCCTGCTACTTCTATAGCTTTTCTTCTTCCTCCCTAATTAAAGCCCTTTAGTAGAATTCATGCCTCATATCAAAAATTACCAAGTATCATAATTCCTCCAAGTGCTAAAGATACCTCAAGACAAATGCTGGGCATAGAAGCCACAGGGCATAAATCTGCAAAGAAGTAAAAAGCTAACCTTTTCAAACAATATTGCTTCTCTCTCACTTACCAACTTTACATTTCCCTGTATGGCCCTGGAAGATGGCTGGTTAGCCAGAGACGGGTAAGATTCCTCAAGGGAGGAACAACCTAAGACAGGCACAGTTGCAGGGGGGCTATCAGGTGAGAAATTGGGGATCAACAGAGGTGAGGCTTAGAACCTCAACCCCCTGTTTTGAGAGAAATCTTCTGCATCTGTGGATGTTTTGTTGCCCTTGTCTAGCTTGGATTAATACTTAGTCTATAGGCACAGACCTGATCATCTACATTTGCCCTCTTACAGCACTAAATTATGTTTTCTACCTTTATCTTGCATCTATCTACCATTTCAGCATTTTATTAAAAAATAAAAATAAAAAATAAGGGAGAAATGTGGGATTCACATATAAATCAAGTTTAAAAATCAAATTAATTATCATATCTGACCTGATTATTTATAATTCACAA
This sequence comes from Manis pentadactyla, assembly GCF_030020395.1. Lineage (NCBI taxonomy): Eukaryota > Metazoa > Chordata > Mammalia > Pholidota > Manidae > Manis > Manis pentadactyla. The sequence goes on from NC_080038.1 coordinate 75,190,440, forward strand.
TGCTTTTTTTACAAAGAGTTTAAAATTTAAAACATATTTTCAAACAAGGATATATTTATTTACTTAACAATTATTAACACTAAAAAATCTCAAGCACAAACAAAAGGAATGGCTCTAATTATTCCTCTCTATTAACTGAGAATAATGCCTCTTTTTGTTAATGAAAAGTGATAAAAACTAAACCAGTTTGGCCTGTCAGGGTGAATAGCTGCTGCCCCACAGAAGAATGTGATTTTTAAACACAAACAACAACTAAAAAATCATTAAACTACTGAGCCTGAGTTTTCAAAGGGATCCAAAGAAAAATAGAAATGCTCTCAGAGGCTTCCTTACCACAGCCTTGGAAGGAGAGAGAAAAACGTATATTTAAGCACAGCAACAACAAGAAAGATTGTGTCTGGCGGCCAAGGGATGGCACAGAAACATCAAAGTCAGGAAAAGTTTCAATTCTAGAATGTTCTCTAATCAGCTAGCTGCTCTTAGAAGGCAGGGATATCCTGTGCCTCTCTGCTTTACCTTTGTATTTCATTCCCTAATACATAGTAGCAGGGCTCAGTAAATATGAGGGTCCTGGTTCAAGAGGAAGGAAAGATCTGGTAACATGGCAAATAATGTATCATATTTTACAGTTAATGGTGACTTAATGTTATTTCATTCACACCTCATCTCTGGGCAGTGAGACTACAGATGTTCCATTTTGTATTTTTTCTGCATCATCTGAGTTGTTTTCTAGTATGTATTTTGAAGTGTAAAAAAGTAAAATTATTTCTGCAGATGAATAGAAAGAAATAGTTGGGCTTCTTGGGCAGTGTCTCACTTGTCTGGAAAAGCTAGGCACTCCTTGACAATAGTCTCACCTTCCCCTGTAGGAGAAATCTTAATTAAAGAAGGTCTTTCTTGGTACTGTGCTGTGCTTTCTTGTGGGTGTGGTGATATGGGCAAATGAAAGTGTTCTTAACATCTTCAATGTAGCTTTCCTTGGACTTTTTGTTTTAATGATGTTCTTGAATTTCTCCACTGGATTTCTAGACTTCCACAAAGGTTCATGGGTGGTTGTCAAAATAGATCTTCTGTGGAAGAATGACAGTAGAAAATTCCTATTCTGCCGTTGTGTTATCATTCTTCCCTGTATTTCCTTGTCACAAATTTTCCAATCATGTTATTTTCAACTTCCTGACCATCCAGCTAAGTCACTGGAAACAACATCTCAACTGGCATATAATCATAACTCTGGCCATTTCTCCTTTCAAGTAAAGTGAACAACCAGGTGTGCTGCCAAAAATCCACTGGGAGGATTTCCCTTCACCACCATCTTTCAGGTATGTCCCAGAAAGAGGCTGTAGTACTACAGCTTTTCACTTTCAGGTGGTAATTGCATATTATGCAAAATCATCTGTAAACCAGGCATGAAACTTCCTTTCCTCTCTCAACTGATCATAGGGATATCCCCATGAGGCCATAGGTTCAGGGTGGGATACCGAAGGCAACGTAACAAGAGTGGAGGCCATGAACATTTTGGCAACTTCCTTTGTATAACTTCATTGTGCCTCAGAGATTACTCAGGCTCAATCATGTTTATACCACTTTCATTTGATGATGGAGTATTGCTGAGCCCACCCAACTTTATGACATGGTGGGTCAGATAACATCCAGTTCATTATGGGAAACTCAGTTTGTATGATAACTTGTTGACCCTTGGTTAAGTATTCAGTATGTACTAATCTAGTAGCAGGCGAAGACTTGTTTCTCAAAAGGAGACTAATCATCTGCAGATGGTGGAAGGTCCTTGCACTATAATTACAAAGGTATGCTCTGTGATTCACATGTAGGCTACTGACATGTAAATGTCTTGCCAATAAGTATACAGTGGTTTCTACTTCTTTCTTACTAGGTCCAATCAGCATATGTAATTATACCCACCTGGCCTTTGGCAGTTGAATGCTGCCACATGGCTCCTGGCACTGTAGTATTCAATTTATCTCTTTTCATGTAGGTTTTCCAATTGAGAGGCTGTGGTTTCCACTGTAAGATCTGGCCTACAGATAAAAATGGTCATAGAGATTTTCAAGAATGCTGGGGCTCCTCTCACAAATTTATTTTTCAAAATATTGATAAAAAGTATGTCTTCTGGATTCTCCCAATGTGGGGGAGTAGATCTTAAATGACAAATCCACTCAAACATTCCAATCTGCCAAAGCCTTTGAATCCTTTCCTCTACATTAAACCAAGAAGATTGGGCCTTTCCAATTCACTCACAGTGGGACATTTTTTGATCCACATTTCAGCCTATTAATTAACGTGTTGAAATTCCTTTTAACTTCCAACTCTATAACATTAAATCCAGAATTTCTGCTTAGTAGGCCTATATTCATAAACATAACCTGATCCAGCTTTATATTCCTTCTACCATTATCCCACATGTTTATCCATGTTCCTCATATTTCTGCTTGTACAAATTAGAAAAATCAAGTAGTTCTTTCAGCATGTGTATTGCATTTCCTCATGGGTCACACTTTGTTCTTTACCTTTAGGGGCCTGCTGGGACTTGAGTCTAGCATTAGGTCTAGAAGAAAAGAGGGGTCACGAGGGTGCGTCCTAAGGAGAACCAGTATTGTCTGCCATGACAGTTGCCTCAGGGAAGCTAATTACCATTTCCTCAGGCAATTTGGGGTTAATCCCCATAGCAGGAATTAGGAAGGTCAATACCACTGTTGATGAGGCTGCCTCTTTGGTAGGGAAGTCACTTCTGCTGGGTTTAAGAAGGCCACATCTTTCTGGGAGAAGGGAGGTCAGTTCCACTGGGGGTGGGGACACCTTTTCCAGTGGCAAAGAAGACTCATTAGAGTTTAGGGTCTCAGTGTTCCCAGTTTCGTCAGGGTCTTTGTACATGTCCCATCCAAACCTACATGATTCCATTCTTTCCCTATCAATGCCCTTATATTATCAGTAGATACCTTTTGAGTCTGAGCTTTGTAATTTAGCCAATTGCAGGATGAGTTTCTAGGTTTGACTTTTAGTAATTTTAGCCCTGGCCCTCTTCCAGGGCACACATAGAGACTCCTAGATATTAGTGTAGCTCTTGCATAAAGCTCTTGTCTCTTCACCTCTTATGCATTTTCAAATTGGGTTGTTTGTGTGTGTGTGTGTGTGTTGTTGAATTGCAGGACATTTATCTAAAGAATACGAACAAATGTCCAAATAAGCACATGAAAATATGCTCAGTATCAGTGGTCATTGGGAAATGTAAATCAAAATGACAAGATGCTACTACACAGTCATTAGGATAGCTATTAAAAAAATAGCAAAATAGCAAATGTTAGTGAAGATGTTGAGAAACTGAGACAGTTGTGCATTGCTGGTGGGAATGTAAAATGGTGAATCCACCATGGAAACAATTTGGTTGTTTCTTAAAAAGTTAAACATAGTATGGCCATATGATCCAGCATTCCAGTTCTAGATCTATATCCCAAATAATTCAAAGCAGGTACTCAGATACTTGTACACCAATGTTTGTAGCAGCATTATTCACAATAGCCAAAAGGTTGAAAGCATCCAAGTATCCACTAATGAGTGAAAGAATAAGCAAAGTGTGGAATAAACCTACAATAGAATATTATTCAGACTTAAAAAAGAATGAAAATGTGACACATGATACAACATGGTTGAAACTGGAGGACATTATGCTTAGTGGAATGAGCCATTATAAATAAATGAGTAATATGGTTAAGTTTTAGAAAGTAAATATGGAATGGATTAAACTTCATTTACATATTTTCATTACCAACTTTTTCCATTCTCCCTTCTCACCTGTCAAAGATAACTTTGTCTTTCCTTCTTTAGCATCTACTTTCTACAGTGAAGAATATATAAAAAGCTTAAGAATTTTGGAAAACATGAATGACACACATAAAAGAATATTAAGGTATGTTTATGGGGTTGATGCATATCTCTGAATATTGATGTTGTTATAATAAGGGACAACTATGACCTTGATGCTTTCTTAGATATAGAGTCCTGGGTATGGTTAATCATGGGTCTGTGTTTATTATTATAAACATGTAGAATACCCATACGGATTAGTTGTTCAACTCCCTTAGCTTCAGCTAAAGTTATGTTGAGTTCTAGTTTAGGAGTGGCAAGTTGATACTTAATGAACTGAATTTAATTAACCTCAGGCACTTATGGGAAAGTACATTTTCATAGTGAAATGAGGGCTGACCCTTTGTAATCTAATCATATGTCACTTTCTTTTTCCTCAGATTCCTGTTAGATGAAGCTGATTAGGTGGAGAAGGTTATAAATTTATTAACATAGTTCTCATTCAGAAAAGGAGCCTCATAAATCAATTCTCAATAGTGTCATTTTAGTGCAATAAAATCACAATAAGCATTAACACTGGGAAAGACACATAATCCAGCTAAGGTGGCTTTCACAAACCTACTGAGGAGGTAAAACATCTGAAAACCTCCTGCTTTCCAATAACTGTAAAAATCTGAAAGAGATAGCATCCTCTTTTACCACAAAATCTCAACTTTTAATAGCTCACCACTTATCAGTAAGCATACAACATTTATTATTGACTATGAGTCTATCTCTTCAAAGTCATAATCATAAACTTTTGCAGAATTATAAAATCAGAATTGAATGAAACTATAAAGATCATTGAGTCCAACCACTTCATGGATTTTCTCCAAATAGAAATTTTGGGAGAGGAAATGATCTAAGGTTATGATACAAGTTAATAGCATAACTGGATATAAAACAGATGCTTTGCCTCCTGATTAAGCACTCTCTTCACTTTGGGCTTGGAAGAATTCTCTTTGTTGGCAAGCAAGATGTACTCTACCTGTGGGTACACAGTTGCTTAAGTGATATAACGATAACAGTAAAAACTGGCATTAGTAAAAACTCCATGCCCTAAATACTTCTCCTAATGTCAAGTGTAGTAATGTGATTATGTAAAGAACTAAAAACAGAAATATCATTTGACCCAGTAATTCCATTTCTAGGAATTTATCCAAAAGAAGCAAAATCCCTGACTCAGAAAGACATATGCACCTCTATGTTTATTGCCGCACTATTTGCAATAGCCAAGATATGGAAGCAACCTAAGTGTCCATCAATAGATGAATGGATAAGGAAGATGTGGTACATATACACCTGCAGCAGTGTATTAGTCATTTATTCTCACAGCTTAGTGGAGGAGGAGTTCACATATCATGCCGGGCCCCATGAGGGTTATCCACAGGGAGAGAGTGAAGTCAGGTGTGTGGGAAGCAGGTATTGCAGTACTGAGAGAGTGAGATGATATCTGGTTCCCATGAGATGATGTGATTGGCTTATTTGAATAATTCCATAGTATGGCAGTGAATTGAAGCCTTACACTAAGGGCAAACAGGCATTGCACCTTCCCTGTAATAATAATGTTGTTTGAATAGGGAACCTTTCTACAGTATCACAGTAGGGAGAAAAACTTGCAGTTAGGCCATTCAATGCCTTCCCAGTTTTTTTCAGATATCAAGGCACACATAATATTGGACCCTAATTTTAAGCCCTATGCTCATATTTTAAGCATGGGGGCATTTCTTTGCTTTTAAGATAAGGCCTTAAATTTTAACATAGCCTAGAGTGTAAACACAATATGGCTCCTGTCCTACCTCCTCTATTTCCCATTTTGATGAAGCAATCCTGGACTTGTTTTAGTTCCTTAAATGGGCCTATTATATCTTCAGTATCATTTCTTTTTATCTCTAGGATTTTATATCTACTTTTCCCTCTTTCTGAATCTTTTCTCCTCTGCACTTTTCTTCTTCTGGCTAACTCATACTCACTGTTTAGATCTCAGCTTAGAAATAACTCTCATAGGATGATACTTTCTGAACCTCTAGGTCAAGTCTTTCTTATAACATTTTCCAATTAGCAATCTGTACTTCTTTTATAAATGACCAGACTTGTTTTATTTCTGTTTCCCATAGCAGAATAATGGCACCTTCAAGATGTGCATGTCCTAATCGCCAATATTTTTGAACATGTTTACCATAAATGGCAAAAGGGACTTTGCAATATTATTAAGGTTAAGGATCTTGAGATTACCCAGGTGGACCCAGTCTAGTCACAGGACTCCTTAAATGCAGAAATCTTTTTTCCCACTCAGGTCAGTAAAAGATGTGTTATAAGAAAAGGAAAGAGAATCAAAGCATGAGAGGAACTTGACTTTCCACTGCTGTCTTTGAAGATGGAGACAGGGGACCATAAGCTGAGGAATGTGGTGGCCTCTGGAAGTTAGAAACACCACTCAGTTGATAGCTAGCAAGAAAATGGGAAACCCCATCTTATAACCTCAAATATTTAAAGTCTACAAATAATCTATATGATCAAGAAAATATATTCTCCCTTACAGTCTCCAGAAGAGAATACAGCACTGCTAGCACATTGATTTTGGCATTATGAGATTGAGAGCAGAGGAATCAGTTGAGCAATACTGTGTTCAGACTTCTCTAACCTACAGAATTGTGGGATAATAAATGTACTGGTTTAAACTGTTTATGATAATTTGTTATGACAGTCATAGAAAATTTATACTTTAATAGACTGAAGACTCCACAAAGGCAGAAGTTATGTCTGCCTTTGTCCCCCCAACCCAATATCCCATATTTTCAGCTCAGTGCCTGGCAGAAAATAATTCAATCAAGATTTGTTGAACTCAAGATAATTAGAAAGGAGACAGGTATAGTTCCTGGATTCTTACTTGGATGCAGGCAGACATCAGAAGAAGGAAAATAAAACACATAAAAGTTAACCATGAATGTACCATAAGCCAGTCTTGTCATTATGTTCATAATTACATCTAGGGCCAACTCTCATAGCTAGCTTTATTTAGAGAAGATGGTGTGCACACAATCTACAACGGAAAAAATTTAGCTAATGATACCATGAGTTATGATAATAACAAGTACTTTAACTGTTTCCTAAATCCACAGAGAACTCTGATGAATTCGGACAATGCAACTCAAGTGCTTATTCCACTAGTTTCTCAAATTCCACTGTTTCATAATTGATTTACCTTCATTTAATTTTTAAATTATACATTGGCAGATTTCAGGTACAGATTGAAGCATCCTGAAAAATGCCTTGAATCACATTCAATGGCTCTATAGACCATGAAATCATATAAATAAGTTCCTAAAGCCTATTCAGCTTACTTAGAAAAAAATAAAATTAAAATGTACTCTAAATGCATTCAAAGCCCCTGTATTCAAATAGTTAATGTGCACTATGTTCTCTTCAAGAAAGGGAAAACTGTCACCTTGTCATTTTAGAGTCTGACACTAAGCTTGTCAGAAGAGACAGCTGTTAAACTGAATTACTGTTGACATGCAGAGAAATGGCCCTTGCCAGATGTGAAAAACATCTGCGGCAATAAAGTGGTACAGGGCGGCTTTTCAAATGTGGTCACACTGGTATTTGAATAGCATGTCTATGGCATGAAAACATGGCCTTGACTCAGTCTGTTTAAGGCAGTGAACTGAAACCAATGAGGAGCACAAAGAAACTCTGCTCTCTGTTGTTATATCCATAACTTATGCCTGGGTATAAAAACAGTATAGTAATAAAGCCCTCATATTCTTATCTTGTATCCAGAAGCAGGGAGGCTTAAAGTACAACAATAAATAATTTGAATTTCCAGGTCCTTCAGTATGTGCCTGGCTAAGGTGTAAATTTATGAAGTAGGTTTTACAGAGAATAAATTAAAATATCTTGTCTTCTAGTAACAAATATTCTTGTGATAATTTTAAAGGTCATTAAGTTGGTGAAGAGCTTGCTGGTTGAGCTACTCTGACACTACTTTGGGAATTCTAAGGACTAGGAATTTAGAGACAGCAAAGATAAATCTGTAGTACTTATGAGTTAATTGATAACCAAACAACAAAGGTATTTCAAAAATATTTACTACTTGCCTAATATGTCCCTGTTACTATGTTAGATACTACCCAAAATACATTAAATGTCAAAGGCAGAGGTCCTTTTCTCTCAGAGCTCCTTTCCTAGTGGGAAGACAAGCACAAGCGCAAAAAAAAATGTGAGGAAGACTATGCTAAGTGCTAGAAATAAGAGCTCAAAAACATTTTTCAATTATGAATAAGAAAGAAAGATCAGCAAAGGTACCATAGATGAATTAAGAAATGAGCACAATCCAAAAGAAAAAGTGTATACTTATACAAAGCCATTAGGATAAAAGAAAGTACAAACCCAGTTTCTAAGGGTTGTTTCATAAATAATTTTATTTAAGATATTAAGCAAAACAGTACATTATATTATTAATCTTTATGTTCCTTTACCATCTCTAATTGTATCTCCAAAAGAATTATAGTCACTCTCAGACCAGACCAAAATGTCTGAGACTATCAGTCCCTAGAGACCAGGATCATTCTCAGCAGCTAAACCAGGGCTTGATCTGCTCTTTCTTTTCCATAATTGGTAACAGCAAAAATCTAGCTTTGTTGCGGTACACAGAGACAGACGAAGAAACTATTTCAAAAAAAAGAAGGGTGATTCTACTAATGTATTATATATTATTAATCATAATTCATTGTGTTTTATATCATATCTCAGGTACTATATATATATCAACACTGTTGAGAGACATTTCTATTGCCATTTTTCAGATAAGGAAACTGAGGCTCAGAGAAATGGAATCACTTGCACAGCTAGAAAGTGGTGGGTCAGTGATGTCTGAGTCCAAAGCCTCTTAACCTTTGTCATTTACAACTGCTTTCTGGACTAGATGCTAGATACCTTTACCCAATAAGAAAAGCAGATGAAGTTAAGAGAAGTATCTGTAACTCCACTTCAACACTTGCCTTTCTAGTTCAATACTCCCTGAGACACCATGAATTCCCATGTGACCCAAAAATTTATTGGCAAATCATTTGGCTTGGATTGTTGGTCACCTATGAAATAGACAGAAATATTTTAGGACTTTAATTAAACAAAAAGAACTGTCAGAACTGTTCCTATATAGTTCAAAATCATGTCCATCCCACTGGAAAAGGAATTAAAAATGTAAGCAATTTGGAGCTGTATGTAAACTCCAATATTAAATCTCAGCAGCCACTTGTTTTTAATATGATTTATTTTAGAGCAATTTTAGGTACACTGCAAAACTGAGTAGAAGGTAGAGATTTTCCGTATACCCTCTTCTCCTATATATGCATAACCTCCCCCATTATCAGCATCTTCCACAAGAGTAGTATATTTGTTAAAATTGATGAATCTACATTGATACATTATTATCACCCAGAGTCTGCAGTGTACATTAGGATTTACTCTTGTGTTCCACACTCTATGGGTTTGGACAAGTGAATAATAACATGTATCCATCTTTACAGTATACAGAGGAATTTCATTGCTCTAATAACCCTCTGTGCCCCACCTATTTACTCCTCCTTTCCCTTTTACCTCTGGGAACCACTGATCTTTTTATTGTCTCCATAGATTTCCATTTTCCAGAAAATCATGTAGTTAGAATTATATAGCATGTAGCCTTTGAAACTAGCTTCTTTAATAACATTTTTAAAGTTTCCTCCATGCCTTTTCATGGACTGAAAGCTAATTTCTTTTCATTGCTGAATAATACTCAATAGTCTTGACATACCACAGCTTATTCATTTACCTACTGAAGAATATTTTGCTTGCTTTCAAGGCTTGGTAATTATGAATAAAGCTGCCATAAATATTCTTGTACAGCTTTTTAAGTAAGCATAAGTTTTAAACTCACTTGGATAAATATCAAAGATTGTGATTACTGGATCATATGGTAAGAGTGCATTTAGTTTTGCAAGAAATGCCAAAACATTTTCCAAAGTGGCTGTATCCTTTTGCATTCCCACCAGTAATGAATGAGAATTCCTGTTGCTCCATATCCCCATCAGCATTTGATGTTTAAAATGTTCTGGATTTTAGTCATTCTAATACATGTGTAGTGGTCTAGACACTTTTTAAAGACATCCTCAACTTCCTTTTCCCTCATAAATATGTCTTTAACTTTAAAGTACTGCATAATAAGTACTACTAATTTCTAATTGCCCACTGTGTAAATTTTACTTTCACAGCAGGTGATCACTGATTTAAAGGTAGTCATTTTTAAAAATGCTTTAAAGATCTTCCAGTACATGAGACCTTGAGTTAGGGACACAGTGTGTGTGTGTGAATAGACAGGTGATGTGTGTATATTGGAGATGTCAGTGAGATTTGTGTTAAGAAATACATTGGTCAGGTAATTGGTTTCTTTGCATTTAAAGTTAGTCTTTTGTAGATAGTATATAAATGGATCATGTCACTTTATCCATTCTTCCATTATCTGCCTTTTAATTGGAGATATTCATACCTTTTTATTTATATTGGTGATAAAAATTTCTACCATTACCTATTGTTTTTGTATATGTCTTACATGTGTTTTCTTCCTCAATTCCTCTATTATCGTCTTTCAAAAGTTTAGTTGATATTTTTGGTAATGTACTATATTAATTACCTCTTCATTCCTTTTTCTTTATAAGTTTTAGTTATTTTCTTGGTGGTTAACTTTGGATTCATGATTAACATCTTAAATCAACCTAGTCTATATCAAGTTAGTTTTGTTAGGATACAGACACTGCTCTGATCCACCTCTGCTCCATCCCCTTTATTGTTAGATTTATAGATTAAAACTTTACACACTGTGTGCTCATTAGCAGACTTATAATTGTCTCATGCTTTTGATTTTAATACCATATAGGAAATAAAACAGGAGCTACAAATTTAAAGTATAATAATACTGCCTCGAATTTATCTATATAGTTACTTTACTGGAGATTATTATTTATTTATGTGACTTTGTATTACTCTTCAGTGTCCTTTCATTTCAGCCTGGAAGACTCTATTTACCATTTTCTGTAGTGTTTATCTTTTTGAAACAAAGTCCCTTAGCTTTTATTTCTGGAAATTCCTTAATTTTTCCCTCAGGCTTGAAAGGATAGTTTGCTAGATATCATTCCCAAGTTCTTTACTGTCCTAGAGCCTCTCTTGGAAAATTGTATCCTATCTGGACACTTGTGCACATACTTTGTTCTATTTTGCATGTCAATATGCTATCATTAGCTGATGATCCTTTTCCCTCTCTCTCTTACAGGATTATTTTCTTTGTAATTTTTACTTCCTATAATTCTATAGATATGTGAGAAAGAATGACAGTGAAAAAATGTGCTCAGACCACCACACTGAAATGCAAACATACTGAAATTCTTGATTTTTGTGTGATGATGTTTCCAGTCCCCAAAAATCTGTTGAAAGGAATTTTCAGGTGCTAGGGTGTTTTAGTAAATGCAGGAATAAGAAGTAGTATTCTAGAAGTAAGTGTCTGGACTTTGCTATAGCTTTCTTAGATAGATTTAAGGAAGGACCTGTAAAAGAAAAAAAATCAGGGGCCTTAAATGATGAATTACACGAGTCTAAAATTCTTCAAAAAGTAGAATTTAAAGTGGGAAAAGGATAATCTGGAAAGAATATATATTGAGCCCTTTTTCTTATTATGTGATAAATGGAAAATCATGAGCTAATGCTTATATTTATTATTATGAAGCTTTATTACTGTTCTAAATTAATATAATTGATACCAATTGTCATTTTAATATATTAAAAGATCAGGCTTCTGTACTTTCTTTATGTCTTTACTTAGTAAAAGTAAAGAGCTGAGGATTGACCATCTGAGAAGAGTTAGAAAGGTTTATATTTAACAAACCTTTTGAAAGTTTGAAAATCATGTATCTCCTGGGCTGAGGACTGCCATATTGGAATTGGCTATAACAGGATCATAAAGTGTTATTACAAAGGAAAAAATTACACAACCTAGAAATTGCCTTATCATATAGTAACAGGTTTGATTACTGTATCTTTTCTTTAGATTTCAGAGAATGTAAAGTTTTATAGTAGAAAAAGGCTTTTCCTAGGTCACTCAGTTTTGACTATCCTTTCATTCATTCATTGATTCAATATGTATTGAGCACCTACTATGTCATGGACATAGATGGTATTGTGAAAACAAAGGTCAACAAAATAGGTTAGGCTTCATCCTTCATGGAACCTGTGGGGGAGTCAGAAAAAGGAAAGTAAGTAAGCACATAAAATAACTTCAAATCATGATAAGAACAATGAAGAAAAATATCATGTTGAAGTACCGAATAAGAAAGTAGTGGTATTTTAAATAAAATGAACAGAGAAGACCTTTCTGAGATTACATTTAAGCTTAAATATGAATGATTATAAGGTACAAAGTTTAGAAAATGTACTGAAAACATCAAACAGGATTCCTAACAGATGGAACAAGAGTGAGCCCTTGAGGCTAAAGCTCTTAAATTATTTATATATTGCATTGTATTGATTGTATAATTTGTGTGTTTGTGGGGCCATTATAGAAGTGGTGCTTAAGAGTACAATCTATAAAGTTGGTATTCAAATCACACATTTACCACTTCCCCAAAATTGCCACACTAATTTTAAGATCCTACCTAGACAGGAAACTTAATTTCTGAGCCAGGCATGTGACAAGTAATTAATAAATTGTGGTTGTGATTATTTTTTCCAGCTTTATTTGATATCATTTAATATAATATTAAATAACTTTAAAATGTACAATGTGTTGTTTAATACACTTATACATTGCAAAATGATAGTGTTTGTTTTCTATATTTCCTATTATACTATGAAAAACTTTAATTAATAAACTATGTTGATAACTACTTTGTCAAAAGAGCCTAACAAAGTGTTAGACACATGTAGGTTCTAGCCAGATTTTAATGAATGGATTACAAAAAGAGAATGAAATACATAGATACAAACGCTGACATTTAATTTGGAGTCATTGGAGTATGCTTATCAAGGGATATGTGAAATATATGTTAGTGTGCGTGTTGGGGGTAATTTTGGAAAGTTTCCAGGAAATGTCCATTGTACAACCACAGAGGAACAAGTTAAACTACTTGATTAGGGTAAAGCCAGCAGATGGTAACATATGTGAAGAATTATTTTCATCATGTTGTCAACACCTTTGCCAATAACCTTTGATATTTAACTAGACGATAAAAATTACTGTATTACCTAACATTTATTTTGTATGTGATATGATATTTAATTTTCACAATGATGTTATGAGGTAGATGGTATTGTATCTCTGTTTTGCAGGTGAGGAAATTGAACAATAAGGAATAAAAATAATTGACCTTCAAGGTCACACAGGTAATAAATTATAGATTTACATCTTGACCTAGACAGGTCTGCCAGTTGACCTAGTTCTCCTAACCACTATGTTACACAGAATATAAAACAGCTGGCTCAGATCTCTTCCAAGAAGATAATTCAAAGGAGGATAGACAATAACTTTCTTCTCCTTTTATACATATGGGCTTATTGCCAAATGGATAGAAGCATGGAATTCTTAACCAAAAAGAGAGCCAAAACAATCCAAAATCAAAGTACTTAAATGTCAAAAGCATGCCTTGTTCTATGATAGTATTTGTCTTGTTTCTTTCTAACTTACAAGATCATTTAGATGCATACCATTTCCTCACTTAAGTCACTGAACATTATATTTCAGTAGCACTGAATTATTGTGATGATACTATTTAATTTTTGTTAATGCCAACAATGAATTATGTATTATACACACTGTGGAAGACACACCTTGTGTTTTTGGCAAAAAGTAAGCCTTTGGCTTGCACTTGAGGAAAATAAATATGAGAAGGAAGACATTTAAAGAAGTTCAGCTCTTTACTTACAGAGGTAAAAGCATACCAACAATCAAAAAACAAAAGAAAATAAAAACCTCTCTTGTATTACAGAGCTGAATCTCTGAGAAATATGTACTTGCTCAAATTTCTCTTTAGTGGCTATTTTCTTTTTTTTCAAGATTCCCTCTTCCTTCCTTCTCTTCCTGTTTTCCAGCAAATACTTATTAAATAAGTATCATCCCTTCTGTCCATCAAATATATGAATTTATTCTTATCAAAATCTGGATTGAGTAAAGAGATATTTTATTCTCCAGTTTTATTGAGAAATAATTGACATACATCAGAGCCTAAGTGTAAGGTCTACAGCATGATAGTTTGATTAACATATATTGTGAAATGATTACCACAATAGGTTTTGTTAATACCCATAATATCATGTAGGTACAATAAAAAGAAAAAAAATATCCTTATGATGAGAATTCTTAGCATCTACTCCAACAACTTTCCTAGTTCTAATATGTTGTTTAGTGCCTCTGTCTCATTACTTATTTTCTGTCTGGTTGATCTGTCCTTCAGAGTTAGTGGAGTGTTGAAGTCTCCTAGAATGAATGCATTGCATTCTATTTCCCCCTTTTAATTCAGTTAGTATTTGTTTCACATATGTACATGCTCTTGTGTTGGGTCCATAGATATTTGTATTGGTTATATCTTCTTGTTGGATTGACCCCTTTATCATTATGTAATGTCCTTCTTTGTGTCTTGTGACTTTCTTTGTTTTGAAGACTACTTTGTCTGATACAAGTACTGCAACTCCTGCATTTTTATCACTATTAGTTGCATGAAATATCTTTTTCCATCCCTTTACTTTCAGTCTGTGTGAGTCTTTCAGTTTAAAGTGAGTCTCTTGCTAGGGAGCATAAAGCTGGGTCTTGTTTTTTAATCCATTCAGTACTCTATGTCTTTTGATTGGTGCATTCAGTTCTTTTACATTTAGGGTGATTATCGATAGATATGTACTTATTGCCATTGCAGGCTTTAGATTCATGGTTACCAAAGGTTCAAGGTTAACTTCCTTACTATCTAAGAGTCTAACTTAACTCACTTAATATGCTATTACAAACACAATCTTAAGGTTCTTTTTTTTTCCTCCTCCTCTATTCTTTATATATTAAGCATCATATTCTGTGCTACTTGATTGACTTTGGGGATAGTTAATTTAATTTTGAAGTTGCTTAATAATTAGCTGTTCTACTTTCTTTTCTGTGGTTTTATTGCCTCTGGTGACAGCTATTAAACCTTAAGAACACTTCCATCTATAGCAATCCCTCCAAAATACACTGTAGAGTTGTTTTGGGAGAGGTAAATTCTCTCAGCTTTTGCTTATCTGGAAATTTTTTAATCCCTCCTTCGAATTTAAATGATAATCTTGCCAGATAAAGTAATCTTGGTTCCAGACCCTTCTGTTTCATTGCATTAAATAGATCATGCCAGTCTCTTCTGGCCTGTAAGGTTTCTGCTGAGAACTCTGATGATAGTCTGATGGGCGTTCCTTTGTATGTGATCATATTTCTCTCTCTGGCTGCTTTTAGTAGTCTGTCCTTATCCTTGATCTTTGCCATTTTAATTACTATATGTTTTGATGTTGTCTTCCTTGGGTCACTTGTGTTTGGAGTTCTGTGCACCTCCATGGCCTGAGAGACTATCTCCTTTCCCAGATTGGGTAAGTTTTTAGCAATTACCTCCTCAAAGACACTTTCTATCCCTTTCTCTCTCTCTTCTTCCTCTGGTACCCCTATAATGAGAATATTGTTCCATTTGGATTGGTCACACAGATCTCTCAATTAGAGATCCTTTTTTCTCTCTGTGCCTCAGCTTCTTTGTGTACCTCTTCTCTGGTTTCTATTTCATTTATTGTCTCCTCCACCATATCCACTCTGCTTTTAATAGCCTCCATTGTGCTCTTCAATGATTGGATCTCTGACAAGAATTTATTCCTGAGTTCTTGAATATCTTTCTGTACGTCCATGAGCATGTCAATGATTTTTGTTTTAAACTACCTTCTGGAAGAGTCATGAGGTCTATGTCTTCTTTCTCAGGGGTTATATTAATTTTACTCTGTACCAGGTTCCTTTGGCATTTCATATGTGTGTATCATGCCCTCTAGTGTCAAGAAGCTCTACTCTCTGGAGCTGCTCAGCCCCTGAAGCAATGTTTGGGGTCACAGGGGAGTGGTATTGGTGCCTGGGCTGAGGAAAGAGATGTTTCCTGCTTCCTGGCTGCTGTGCCTGTCTCCACTGCCTGAACCAGTGGGCTGAGCACACAGGAATAAGCCTTTATGCTTTGCATTTGTAATTTCTGTAGACAGATCTTCCATCTGGCTGGCCTAATGCCAGGGTAGGGTTTTCTAGTTTGTGAGTCAGGTGGAGCTTGCCAGGAGAAAGTTGCAGTAGGCTGTGTATCACTGAGGGGATCCCTGGAGTTGTGTAGCCAGCCAGGGAGCTGGAGCACCTGAAAATCCTGAAAGCTCTCAACCTGCTCGTCAGAGTGCACGCAATTTTGTCTACCTGTCCTTACTCCTGAGCAGTAAGCTCTGTGCAATCCTTGCCTCTTTAGCAGCCCTCTTGCTAAAGGGTTTCTTGTTAGGAAGTCTCTCAGACAGCCCACTTTTCTTTTGTCCCTGAGCAGTCAGATATGGATCCCTGATTTTCACAGGTGGCTGGAATCTCAGTCTCTCCAGGAATTCTGCCTGTCTTAGCCTTCCAATCCCCTAATCACGAGAGTATCATGAAAGCACCTTGAAATGCATATTTGTGCTCCCAGAACAGATCTCTGGAGTTAGGTATTCAGCAGTACCAGGCCTCCACTCCCTCCCCACTCCATTTCTCTTCCTCCTGCCAGTGAGCTGGTGTGGGGAAGGGCTTGGTTCACACCAGACCACAGCTTTAGCACATTTCTTTGTTCTGTAAAGTCTGCTCTTTTCTCCAGGTGTATGCAGCCTGGCAAAGTTCTCTTTCCTGTTGCTCTTTCAGGATTAGTTGTATTAATTATATTTTTGTATTATATGCAGTTTTAGGAGAAAGCCTCTGTCTCACCTCTCATGCTGCCATCTTTAATCCTCCGAGGCCCAACTATTTTTTGTTCCACCTAGAATACTGAGGTGGTCAGCAAAACTGAAGGGTTGGGAGAGGCTGGGGGCATAAAAAATAGGGCTCAGCATTCATGAAAGAACATAGATCTTGCTAAATGCTTTGTGGATCCCATCAGGAAAGCCTTCCCATAACCTTCTTGTGTTGCTTTGCCTGTTGACCACTTCAACCCCCAGTGTTTCATAAATCTCATTCACATCCCATGTTCTGCAACCTGAACATGTACCCACTAACAAGTGCAAGTCTTTGCAGAAGATTCACAAGCACACACAGGAAGTGAGCCTGATTTGGTAGGTAGAGAGAAGACACACAGACTTGAGCATTTTAAGGCATCCACCTCTCAAATAAAACAAATGGGAATCTCTCAGCACCTATCCTGAATTTACAGGATTGAGAAACTAAGTGTATTCTTAATAACACACCCAGGTGGGAGCAAGAGATATGGAGTGGGCACCACCAGAGGAAAGGTCTGAAAGATCCTCATAATCCTTAGCTGAAAGTGTTTCTCTCCAAAGCGAGTCAGTAAAGACTAGAGTAGCTGACTGCATCTTCAAATGTGAAGACAGCAATACAGAACTACAAGGAACAAAAAAGATCAAGAAAACATGAAAGTCACTATAAAAGACAATCATTTTCCAGTAAGCACCCAAAAGAAATGGAGATTGATGAACTGCCTGACAAATAAATAAAAATCATGTCTTAAAAATGCTTATGAGCTTCAAGAGAACACTGACAACTCAATGCATTCAGCAAAATGCTACATTAACAAAATAAGTTTACCGAAGAAATAGAAGTTATAAAAAAGAAACAAACTCTAGACATAAAGAATACAATGAATGAAATGAAAACTGTAATAGATGATCTCTGTATCTGTTTAGTATAGTGAATCATTAATTAAAAACTCAAAGAACAATATACACATCAGTTCACTAGTGAATTCTACCAAACATCTAAGGAAGAAATTACACCAATTCTTTGCTATATCTTTGAGAGGACAGAAGAAGAGGGAATACTTCCTATGTAATTCTCTCTGATGGGCATTATCATGATACCAAAATCAGACAAAGTTGTTAAAAGAAAACTACGGACCAATATATCTAATGAATTTAGGTAAAAAAAAAATCTCAATAAAATATTAATAAAATGAATCCAACAATGAATATAAAGAATTATATATTATAACTAAATTGCATTTATCTCTAGTATGCAAGGCTAGTTCACCATTCAAAGATCAATGTAATTCATCAAAACATTATGCTAAAATAGAAAAGTCACATGATTATTTTGATGCAGTAAAAGCATTTGATAAAAATGAAAAACCCCTTCATGGAAAAAGCTCTATGTAAACAAGGAACAGTGGATAACATCCTCAACTTGATAAAGAATATCTACAGGAAAACCCTTATGGCTAACATAATACTTAATAGAGACAAATTCAAAGCTTTCACACGTTCACAAGGCAAGACAAGGATATCTGCTCTCATCACTCATCAAAATTATGTTGGAAGTTCTAACTAATAAAAGTATACAAGAAAAGGATATAAAAGGTATATATATTCAGGAAGAACACTGCAGCAGTAGTTGTTCACAGATTACTTGACTGTCTATGCAGAAAATCTAAAAGTTTCAACAACAAATAAGGAAAACCAAACTCTGGGCCTAATACTCATAGAACAGCTATGGGATACAAGGTTAATGTCTCCCCAGGCAAGGGAAACAAAAGCAAAATTTTTTTTTAATGGGACTATATCAAACTAAAAAGCTTCTGTACAGCAAAGGGAACCATTAACAAAACAAGAAGGCAACCAAGTGGAGGGGAGAATTTATTTGCATATGATATATATAATAAGGGGCTAATATTTAAAAAATATAAAGAATTCATACAACTTACTACCAAAAAATAATAGTTTGAAGAAAAAGTGGACAAAAGACCTGAACACACATTTTCCAGTGAAGACTACAGAATGCCAACTGACACATGAAAAGATGTTCAACATCACTAATGATCAAGGAAATGCAAATCAAATCCCCAGTATGATATCACCACATTCTAGTCAGAATGGTAATATCAGAAAAGAAAGAAATAAGTGTTGGCAAAGATTTGAAGAAAAGGAACCACCCCGTACACTGTTAGTAAGAATGTAAAATGGTGCAGCCACTCTGGAAAGCTGTATGGAGGTTCCTCAAAAAAACTAAAAATAAAATGCAATACAACCCAGTAATTCCACTTCTGGGAATTTACCCAAAGAAAACAAAAATCACTAATTTGAAAAGAATATGCATACCTATGTTCATTATAGCATTAATGAAAATAGCCAAGATATGGAATAGATGAATGGATAAAGAAGAGTTGACATATGTACACAATTGGATATTACTCAGTCATAAAAATGAATGAAAACTTATTTATAACAACATGGATGAAGCTAGAGGGTAATATACTATGTGAAATAAGTCAGACAGGGAAAGACAAATGCTATATGATTTCCTTTATATTTGGAATATGATAAACAAAATGAACAGACAAACCAACAAAACAGAAACGGACTCATAAACACAGCAAGCACACTGGTGATTGCCATAAGAGAGGGAGACAGAATAGGCGAAATATGTAAAGGGGATAAAGAGGTACAAAATTCCAGTTATAATGTAAATTTGTCACATTATAAGTGACAAATATGAAAGCACATCATAAGGAATGCAGTCAATAACATTTTAATAACTTTGGGGACAGATGCTAACTACACTTATTGTGGTGAATACTTAGTAATGTATATAATTGTTGAATCACTATTTTGCATACCTGAAACCAACATAATATTACATATCAACTATATTTCAATGTATAATTAACTTATTAGTATAACAAAATTCAATCAATTCCCTATATACCAGCAATGAGCAATTAGAATTTGAAAGTTTTAAAATATGTCATTTACCTGACACCACCAAAAAATGAAATAGACACAATATACAAAATGAGTACAAGATATCCTTAAGGATAAATACAAAAATCTGATGAACAAAATCAAGAACTAAGTAAATGGGGAGATATTACATGTTCATGTTTAGGAATATACAATATTGTCAATATGACAGATCAACTTGATCTACAGATACAGTGAAACCACAATAAAAATCCCTGGAAGACACTTTGTGGATATTGACAAACTAATTATGAAATGTATATGGAATATTTTAGAATAAAAAGAGCAGCCAACATAGTAATAAGGGAAAGGAACATAGTTGGAGGATTTATACATTTTTTACTTAAATTACCAGTAATGAAATTGAATTGGCAATCAAAACACTCCCATCAAACAACAGCCAGGAACAAATAGCTTCACTGTTAGATTCTACAAAACATTTAAAAGGCTGATACTTATGCTTCTTAAAGTATTCTAGAAAATAGAAGAGGAGGAAAAACATCCAAACTCATTCTATGGGGCCAGCATCACTCTAATCCCAAAACAATAGACACTACAAAAAAAGAAAATCATAGACCAATATCCCTGAAGAAGATACATGCAAAAATACTCAGCAAAATATTAGCAAACCAAATTAAAAAAAACATCAGGAGGACCATCCAACATGAACGAGTGAGATTTATTCCAGGGATACAAGAATAGTACAATATTTGTAAATTTATCAATATGATTTAATACCTTAAGAAAGAGAAGAATAAAAACCACATGATCACCTCAATATATGCTATAAAAGCAATTGACAAAATTCAACATCCATTCAAAATTCTCAACAAAATGGGTATAGAGGGAAAGTACCTCAAAATAATAAAAGCCACATATGACACACCCACAGCCAACATTATACTTAACAGCGAGAAGCTGAAAGCTTATCCTTTAAGATGGGGAGCAGGACAAGGATGACCACTATCCACATTTCTATTCAACATATTACTGGAGGTCCTAGCCACAGCAATCAGACAACACAAAGAAATAAAAGGCATCCAGATTGGCAAGGAAGAAGTTAAGCTTTCCCTGTTTGAAGATGACATGATATTGTACATAAAAATCCATAAAGAATCCACTCCAAAATTATTAGATCTAATATCTGAATTCAGTAAAGTTGTGGGATACAAAATTAATAATCAGAAACCTGTTGTATTCCTACACACTAATGATGAAGTAACAGAAAGAGAAATCAGGAGTCAATTCAATTCACAATTGCATCAAAAAGAATAAAATACCTAGAAGTAAACCTAACCAAGGAAGTGAAAGAATTGCACTCTGAAAACTATAAGGCTCTCATGAAGGAAATCAAAGAAGATACCAATAAATGGAAACACATACTGTGCTCATGGATTGGAAGAATTAAGATTTTCAAAATGGCCACCCTGCCTAAAGCATTCTACAGATTCAGTGCAATCCCTATCAAATTACCAACAGCATTCTTCAATGAACTAGAGAAAACAGTTCTAAAATTCATATGAAACCACAAAAGACACGGAATAGCTAAAGGAATCCTGAGAAGGAAGAATAAAGTGGGGGGAATTACACTCCCTGACTTCAAGCTCTACTACAAAGCGACAGTAATCAAGAAAATGTGGTACTGGCAGAAGTACAGACCCATAGACCAATAGAACAGACTGCAGAGACCATATATATACCCAAGCATATATGGTCAATTAATATATGATAAAGGAGCCATGGATATACAATGGGGAAATGACAGACTTTCAACAGTTGGTGTTGGCAAAACTGGACAGCTATATGTAAGAGAATGAAACAGGATTATTGTCTAACCCTATACACAAAAGTAATCTCAAAAAGGATCAAAGACCTGAATGTAAGTCATGAAACCAAAAAACTCTAAGGGAAAACATAGGCAAAAATCTCTTGAACACAAATATGAGCAGTTTCTTCATGAACATATCTCCCCGGGCAAGGGAAACAAAAGCAAAAGTAAACATGTGTGACTATATCAATCTGAAAAGCTTCTGTACAGCAAAGGACGCCATCAATAGAACAAAAAGACATCCTACAGTATGAGAGAATATATTCATAAATGACATAGCCAATAAGGGGTTGACATCCAAATTATATAAAGAGCACATGCACCTCAACAAACAAAAAGCAAATAAGCCAATTCAAAAATGGGCAGAGGAGCTGAACAGACACTTACCCAAAGAAGAAATTCAGATGGCCAACAGGCACATGTAAATGTGCTCAACATCGCTAATCATCAGAGAAATGCAAATTAAAACCACAATAAGATATCACCTCACACCAGTTAGGATGGCTGCCATCCAAAAGAGAAACCACAACAAATGTTGGTGAGGATGTGGAGAAAGGGAAACCCTCCTATACTTCTGGTGGGAATGTAAATTAGTTCAAACATTGTGGAAAGCAGTATGGAGGTTCATCAAAAAACTCAAAATAGAAGTACCATTTGACCCAGGAATTCCAGTCCTAAGAATTCATCCTAAGAATGCAGCAGTCCAGTTTGAAAAAGACAGATGGACCCCTATGTTTATTGCAGCACTATTTGCAATACCCAAGAAATGGAGGGCAACTAAGTGTCCATCAGTAGATGAATGGATAAAGAAGATGCAGTACATACACAATGGAATATTCTTCAGCCATAAGAAGAAAACAAATCCTACGATTTGCAACAACATGGATGGAGATAGAGGGTATTATGCTCAGTGAAATAAGCCAGGCAGAGAAAGACATGTATCAAATGATTTCAATCATTTGTGGAGTAAAACAGTAAAGAAAAAAACTGAAGGAGGCAGAGCCAAGATGGAGGAGTGAGTAGGACAGTGGGAATCTCCTCCCAAAAACATATATATTTTTGAAAATACAACAAATACAACTATCCCTAAAAGAGAGACCAGAAGACACAGAGCAACAGCCAGACTACATCCACAGCTGCGAGAACCCAGCGCCTGGTGAAAGGGGTAAGATACAAGCAACAGCCCGGCAGGAACCAAAGCCCCTCACCCCAGTCCCCGGCGGGAGGAGAGGAGTCAGAGCAGGGAGGGAGAGGGAGCCCAGGACTGCTAAACACTCAGCCCTAGCCATCCGCACCAGAGCTCAGACACAGTGCATGCATGGGGTGCTGGAAACTAGGGAAGCAGGACAGTAAGACCTGTGAGCAGGTCCCGAAGCGGGCACCCTTGTGACAAAGAAAAGCTAGTGCTTTTTGAAAGTCTTAAAGGGACAGGGGCTGCACAGCTGGATGGAAGCATCCCAGGTCACAGTCTAGCAGCTGGAAATTCAAGGAACTCTGGGCACAATAACCCCCTGGGCAACAGCTCTGAGACCCCTCACAGAGGTAAACAGCCAAACAGCCCCCTGTCAATTACCCCTCCGGGGACCCGCCACAGCAGAGCAGCAGCCTCAGGCTGGCCACACCCACAGCAAGGGAGCTTCCTCCATACTGGCCGGGCAAGATACAGAGACCCAGTCTACACGCAAATGCCCAAAACAAGCCACTAGGGGTCGCAGTTGTCCCAGTAAAGAAAGGCCAGGAGCAAGTGGAAAGTCTTGGCTCTGCCAGCTGACAGAAGAGTCAATAGCTCTTCATTGCACCTATCAACATGAAAAGGCAAAAAAAATTTGATCAAGACAAGACTAACCCAGACAACATCGACATCTTCCACATCTTCCCCTGAGAAGGAACCTGGGGAGATAGATTTAACCAGTCTTCCTGAAAAAGAATTCAAAACAAAAGTCATAACCATACTGATGGACTTGCAGAGAAATATGCAAGAACTAAGGAGGGAGAACACAGAAATAAAACAAGCTCTGGAAGTACTTCAAAACAGAATGGAAGAGATGCAAGAGACCATTAATGGACTAGAAAACAGAGAACAGGAATGCAGAGAAGCTGATGCAGAGAGAGATAAAACGATCTCCAGGAATGAAAGAATTTTAAGAGAACTGTGTGACCAATCGAAATGGAACAATATCCGCATTATAGGGGTACCAGAAGAAGAAGAGAGAGAAAAAGGGGTATAAAGTGTCTTTGAAGAAATAATTGCTGAAAACTTCCCCAAACTAGGGGAGGAAATGACCTCTCAGACCACAGAGGTACACAGAACTCCCATGACAAGGGATCCAAGGAGGGCAACACCAAGACACATAATAATTAAAACGGCAAAGATCAAAAACAAGAACAAAGTATTAAAGGCAGCCAGAGAGAAAAGAAAGGTCACTTACAAAGGAAAACCCATCAGGCTATCATCAGACTTCTCAACAGAAACCCTACAGGCCAGAAGAGAATGGCACGATATACTTAATGCAAAGAAACAGAAGGACCCTCGAACCAAGAATACTGTATCCAGTACGATTATCATTTAAATATGAAGGAGGGATTAAACAATTCCCAGACAAGCAAAAGTTGAGGGAATTTGCCTCCCACAAACCACCTCTACAGGGCACCTTACAGGGACTGCTCTAGATGGGAGCACTCCTAAAAAGAGCACAGAACAAAACATACAACATAAGAAGAAGGGAGGAGGAGGAAAAAGAAGGGAGAGAAATAAAGAATCATCAGACCATGTTTATAATAGCTCAATAAGGGAGTTAAGATAAGACAATAAGATAGTAAAGAAGCTAACCCTAAACCTTTGGTAACCACAAACTTAAAGCCTGGAATGGCAATAAGTACATAACTTTCAATAATCACCCTAAATGTAAATGGACTGAATGCATGAATCAAAAGACAGAGAGTAAGAGAATCGATAAAAAAGCAAGACCCATCCATATTCTGCTTACAAGAAACTCACCTCAAACCCAAAGACATGCACAGACTTAAAGTCAAGGGATGGAAAAAGGTATTTCATGCAAACAACAGAGAGAAAAACGCAGGTGTTGCAATAATAGTATCAGACAAAATAGACTTCAAAATAAAGAAAGTAACAAAAGATAAAGAAGGATATTACTTAATGATAAAGGGTTCAGTCCAACAAGAGGATATAACCATTATAAATATATATGCACCCAATACAGGAGCACCAACATAGGTGAAACAAATACTAACAGAATTAAAGGAGGAAATAGAATGCGATACATTCACTTTGGGAGACTTCAACACACCACTCACTCCAAAGGACAGATCCACCAGACAGAAAATAAGTAAGGACACAGAGGCACTGAACAACACACTAGAAAAGATGGACCTAATAGACATCTACAGAACTCTACATCCAAAAGCAACAGGATACACATTCTTCTCAAGTGAACATGGAACATTCTCCAGAGTAGACCACATACTAGGCCACAAAAAGAGCCTCAGTAAATTCCAAAAGATTGAAATCCTATCAACCAACTTTTCAGACCACAAAGGCATAAAACTAGAAATAAATTGTACAAGGAAAGCAAAAAGGCTCACAAACACATGGAGGCTTAACAACACTCTCCTAAATAATCAATGGATCAATGACCAAATCAAAATGCAGAACCAGCAATATATGGAAACAAACGACAACAACAACACAAAGACCCAACTACTGTGGGACTCAGCAAAAGCAGTCTAAAGAGGAAAGTATATAGCAATCCAGGCATATTTAAAGAAGTAAGAACAATCCCAAATGAATGGTATAATGTCACAATTATCGAAATTGGAAAAAGAAGAACAAATGAGGCCTAAGGTCAACAGAAGGTGGGACATAATAAAGATCAGAGAAGAAAAAAATAAAATTGAGAAGAGTAAAACAATAGCAAAAATCAATGAAACCAAGAGCTGGTTCTTTGAGAAAATAAACAAAATAGATAAGCCTCCAGCCAGACTTATTAAGAGGAAAAAAGAGTCAACACAAATCAACAGAATCAGAAACAAGAAAGGAAAAATCACGACAGACCCCACAGAAATACAGAGAATTATTAGAGACTACTATGAAAATCTATATGCTAACAAACTGGGAAACCTAGGAGAAATGGACAACTTCCTAGAAAAATACAACCCTCCAAGACTGACCCAGAAAGAAACAGAAAATCTAAACAGACCAATTACCAGCAACAAAATTGAAGCAGTAATCAAAAAACTACCCAAGAACAAAACCCCCGGGCCAGATGGATTTACCTCAGAATTTTATCAGACATACAGAAAAGACACAATACCCATTCTCCTTAAAGTTTTCCAAAAAATAGAAAGGGGGGAATACTCCCAAACTCATTCTATGAAGCCAACATCACCCTAATACCAAAACCAGGCAAAGACCCCACCAAAAAAAAAACTACAGACCAATATCCCTCATGAATGTGGATGCAAAAATACTCAACAAAATATTAGCAAACCGAATTCAAAAATACATCGAAAGGATCATACACCATGACCAAGTCAGATTCATCCCAGTGTTGAAAGGATGGTACAACATTTGAAAATCCATCAATATCATCCACCACATCAACAAAAAGAAAGACAAAAACCACATGATCATCTCGATAGATGCTGAAAAAGCATTCGATAAATTCAACATCCATTCATGATAAAAAATCTCAACAAAACGGGTATAGAGGGCAAGTACTTCAACATAATAAAGGCTATATATGATAAACCCACAGCCAACATCATACTGAACAGCAAGAAGCTCAAAGCTTTTCTTCTGAGATCAGGAACAAGACAGGGATGCCCACTCTCCCCACTGTTATTAACATAGTACTGGAGGTCTTAGCCATGGCAATTAGACAAAACAAAGAAATACAAGGAATCCATACTGGTAAAGAAGATGTTAAAACTGTCACTATTTGCAGATGACATGATGTTGTACGTAAAAATCCCTAAAGTCTCCACTCCAAAACTACTAGAGCTAATATCAGAATTCAACAGAATTGCGGGATACAAAATTAACACACAGAAATCTGTGGTTTTCCTATACACTAACAATAAACTAATGGAAAGAGAAATCAGGAAAACAATTCCATTCACAATAGCATCAAAAAGAATAAAATACCTATTAATAAACCTAACCAATGATTTTGAAAGACCTATACGCTGAAAACTATAAGACACTCTTAAGAGAAATTAAAGAGCTCATACCATGCTCCTGGCTAGGAAGAATTAATATAATCTAAATGGCCATCCTGCCCAAAGCAATATACAGATTTGATGCAATCCCTATCAACCTGCCAACAGCATTCTTCAATGAACTGGAACAAATAGTTCAAAAATTCATATGGAAACACCAAAGGCCCTGAATAGCTAAAGCAATCCAGAGAGGGAAGAATAAAGTGGAGAGGATCTCACTCCCCAACTTCAAGCTCTATTACATAGCCACAGTAAACAATACAATTTGGTACTGGCACAAGAATAGAGCCACAGACCAATGGAACAGAATAGAGACTCCAAACATTAAACCAAACATATATGGTCAACTAATATTCAATAAAGGTGCCATGGACATACAATGGGGAAATGACAGTCTATTCAACAGATGGTGCTGGCAAAACTGGACAGCTACTTGTAGGAGAATGAAACTGGATCACTGTCTAACCCCATACACAAAAGTAAATTCAAAATGGATCAAAGACTTGAATGTAAGTCATGAAACCACAAAACTCTTAGGAAAAAAAACATAGGCAAAAATCTCTTAGACATAAACATGTGTGACCTCTGCTTGAGCATATCTCCCTGGGCAAGGGAAACAAACACAAAAATGAACAAATGGGACTATATAAAGCTGAAAATCTTCTGTACAGCAAAGGACACCATGAATAGAACAAAAAGGTATCCTACAGTATGGGAGAATATATTCGTAAATGACAGATCCAATAAAGGGTTGACATACAAAACATATAAAGAGCTCACACCCCTCAACAAACAAAAAGCAAATAATCCAATTAAAAAATGGGCAGAGGAACTGAATAGACAGTTCTTTAAAGAAGAAATACAGATGGTTAACAGACACATGAAAAGATGCTCCACATCGCTTGTCATCAGAGAAATGCAAATTAAATCCACAATGAGATATCACCTCACACCAGTAAGGATGGCTACCACCCAAAAGACAAACAACAACAAATGTTGGCGAGGTTGTGGAGAAAGGGGAACCCTCCTACACTGCTGCTGGGAATGTAAATTAGTTCAACCATTGTGGAAAGCAGTATGGAGGTTCCTCAAAATGCTCAAAATAGAAATACCATTTTACCCAGGAATTCCACCTCTAGGAATTTACCCCAAGAATGCAGCACTCCAGTTTGAAAAAGACAGATGCACCCCTATGTTTATCACTGCACTATTTACAATAGCCAAGATATGGAAGCAACCTAAATATCCATCAGCAGATGAATGGGTAAAGAAGAGTGGTACATATACACAATGGAATATTACTCAGCCATAAAAAAAAACCCTACCTTTCGCAACAACATGGTGGAGCTAGAGGGTATTATGCTCAGTGAAATAAGCCAGGCGGAGAAAGACAAATACCAAATGATTTCACTAATGTGTGGAGTATAAGAACAAAGGAAAACTGAAGGAACAAAACAGCAGCAGAAGCACAGAACCCAAGAATGGACTAATAGTTACCAAAGGGAAAGGGACTGGGGAGGACAGGTGGGAAGGGAGGGATAAGGGTGTTAAATAAAGAAAAGGGGCATTATGATGAGCATGTATATTGTGAAGGGGGCACGGGGAGGGCTGTGCAACACAGATTAGACAAGTAGTAATTTTACAGCATCTTACTATGTTGTTGGACAGTGACTGTGAACTGGGTTGTGGGGCGGAGTTGGTGAAGGGGGAGCCTAGTAAACATAATGTCCTTCATGTAATTGTAGATTAATGATACCAAAATAAAATTTTAAAAAATACTGAAGGAACAAAACAGCAGCAGACTCATGGAACCCACAAATGGACTAACAGTTACCAAAGGAAAGGGAACTGTGGAAGTTGGGTGGGAAGGAAGGGATAAAGGGAATAAGGGGTTATTATGATTAGCATACATAATGTAGTGGGGGAGGGATATATAGGGAAGGATGTATAACACAGAGTAGACAAGTAGTATTTCTGTAGTATCGTACTACGCTAATGGAAAGTGACTGTAATTGGGTAGGTGGTGGGGACTTGATAATAGAGGGAGTCTAGTAACCATAATATTGCTCATGTAATTGTACCTTAGTAATAGCAAAATAAAAAAACAAAAAAAACCCAAGTAACTTGATTTAAAAAATGAGTCAAGGGCCTGAATAGACATTTTTCCAAAGAAGAAGTACAGATGGCCAACAGGCACATGAAAATATGCTCCACATCAGTAATCATCAGTGAATGCAAATAAAAATCATGATGTTATATCACCTTATGCCAGTTAGAATGGACACTATTCAAAAGACAAGAAATAACAAGTGTTGGTGAAGATGTTGGGAAAAGGGAACCCTCCTATACTGTTGCTGGGAATTTAAATTGGAGAAACCCCTGTGGAAAGCAGTATTGCATTCTTCAAAATACTTAAAATAGAAATACCATACAACCCAGTAATTCTACTTCATGAATTTATCTAAAGAAAACAAAATCCCTGATTTGATAAGATACATGCACCCCTATGTTTGTTGCCGCATTATTTACAATAGCCAAGATATTTAGGCATCCTAAGTGTTTCATCAGTAGATGAATGGATAAAGAAGAGGTGGTAATATATACTTAACAGAATATTATTTAGCCATAACAAAGAAGGATATCCTGCCCTTTGTACATGGATGGCCCTCATTTGTATTATGCTAAATGAAACAAGCCAGGTGAAGAAAGACATATACGATTTGATTTCCCTTATTTGTGGAATCTAAAAACAAAACAGATGAAGTGAATAAGATAGCATTAGACTCATAGACACTGAAAAGTGACTGGTGGTTACCCTGGGGGAAGGGTTGGAGGGAGTGGATGGGAAGGGGGAAGGAGATAAAGGGGTCCAAAATTTCCCAGTCATTTAAGTTGGTCATGGGGGGATGGTAGTACAGTACGGAGAATGTAGCAAATGATTCTGAAACATCTTTCATGTTGACACATAGTATTACAGTAGTTGGGATGAGGATTTAGTACGTGTAACTGGTGAATCACATTTTTGTATACCTAAAATTAATATAAGTTTTTATGTCAACTATACTTGAATAAAAAATTTAAATAAAATAACAACAGAAACCTGTCTCAAGATAAAGAAAGTAATTATACAATGATAAAGAAGTATTCATTAAAAGATTAAGACACTGTAAATAGATTAACTAAAATTAGAGCATCATAACAAAAAAGTAAATATTAACATAAATGAAGATAGATAGATTGTAAGAGACTGCAATACCCCACTTTCAACAGTCGATACATCATCATGAGAAAAAATCAATAGCAATTAGTATATTTGAACAAATCCATAGATCAAAAGGGCCTGACACTTATACAGACCATAATATTCAACAGTAGCAGAATGCATTGTATTCTCAAGCACACATGGAATAGTCTACAGGTTATATAATATATATTAAGTCACCAAAAATCCTCTTAACAAATTGAAGATGACAAAATTATATTGTCTCATTTCTAACTGTAGCAGTATAAACTAGAAATCAATTAAAGTAAAAATATTCACAAATATATGCAAAGTAACACACTCCTGAAAAGCAATGGATCAAAGAAGAAATGGAAAATAAATTTAAAAATTCTATAAACAAATGGAGATAGAAACATAACATATCAAAATTTATGAAATGAAGCAAAAGTAGTTCTAAGTGGGATGTCATTGAAATAAATATCTATGTTAAGAAAAAATAAAGATCTGAAATAAACAACCTAATAATACTTCAAGGAACTAGAAAATAAAACCAAAATATGACAAAAGTTAGCAGAAGAAAGTGACAAAGTTTAAAACAGAAATAAATGAGAGATAGAAGAACAGTAGAAAAGACCAATTAAAGAGTAGATTTTTGTAAAGATAAACAATACTGACAAAACTTTAGACAGACCAAGTGAAAAATAATAAAATAAATAAAACCAGAAATGAAAGAGGAGCCATTAGTCCTGATAACACAGAAATCCAAAGCTTATTAAGAACTATTACAAACATTATAGGCTAAAATTTTGGATAATCTAGAAGAAATGAATAAATTCCTGAGAAAATGCAATCTACAAATACAGAACCATAGAGAAATAGAAAAATATAAACAGAACATTTATAAGGAAATCAAATCATTACCCAAACATGGTCAAAGAAAAGTACAGGACCACATGGCTTCACAGGTGGTTTCTACCAAACTGTTAAAGAATAAATGTCAATACTTCTCAATTTCTTCCAAAAAGTTTGAGAGGAAGAACACTTTCAAACTCATTTTATGAAGCCAGTGCTACATTAATACCATAGTAAGAAAAGAATACTACAAAGAATGAAAATTACAGGTCAATATCTCTGATAAAGATAGATTCCAAATCCTCAACAAAATATTGGTCAATGAGATTCAGTGGCACATTAAAATTATATTTCAATACAATCAAGTGAGGCTTATATTCAGTGTGCAGAGACAGTTAAATGCACACAAGCTAGTAAGTGTGATGAATCCCATTAACAGAATGAGGGATAAATTTATATGATTACTTCAATGTATGTGAATAAAGCATTGCACAAAATTGCCACCTTTTCATGATAAAAACTCTCAACAAATGAGGTAGAGAAGAAAGTACTCAATATAATGAAGGTCACATATGACACACGCACAGCTAACTTCATACTCAGTGGTGAAAAGCTGAGAGCTTTTTCTCAAACTTCAGGAACAGAATAAGTGTTCCCATTATTACCACTTCTATTCAACATACTAATTGAAGCTAGAGCAATTAGGAAAAAAAAGATCCAAATCAGAAATCAAGGAGGAAATTGTGTCTGTGTGCAGATGATGTGATTGTGCACATGGAAAAACTTTAAAACTAAACCACAATCTTTGAGAACAAATAAATGAATTCATTAAAGTTGTAGGATATAAAGTAAACATTCAAAATCTGGTTGTATTTCTGTATACTAATGACATACTATTTAAAAAATAATTTTAGGAAACAATCTCCTTTATAACATTTTAAAAAATAAAGTTTATAGGAATAAATTTAACCAAGGAGATTAAAGATATGTACACTAAAATCTATATACTCTAGTTGAAAGAAATTTAAGAAAATTCAAACAAATGGAAAAATAATCATTGTTCATGGATTGGGAAATATAATATTGTGAAAATAATACCACCCAAAACAACCTACAGGTTAAGTGCAATCCCTATCAAAATTCCAATTTCACTTTCCACAGAAACCATAAAAAATATTAAAATTCACATAAAATCATAAAAGACCTTGAATAGTCAAAGTAATCTTTAGCAAGAAGAACAAAGCTGGTAGCTTCACAATTCATGATTTCAAATTATATCACTCAGGTATAGTAATCAAAACAGTATGACTCTGGCATCAAAACAACATTTAGACCTACAGGACAGAAGGGAGAGCCCAGAACTTAACCCATACATCTATGGTCAACTAATCTTTGACAAAGTCATCAAGAATACACAATAGAGAAAGAACAGTTTCTTCAGTAAATTGTGTTGGGAAAACTGAATAGCCACATGAAAGAGGGAATTAAATTGTACCCTACACTTACATAAAATGCAGACTATTAAACTTCTAGGAAAAAGTATAGAATAGAAAAAAACGTGTCCTTGTCATTGGTCTTGGCAATTATTTTTATAATTTGTCACCAAAAACAGGCAATTTAAATAAAAATAAACAAATTATATTAAACTAAAACTTTTCTGCAAAAAAAAAAACAACCTACAAAATTATAAGGAAACCTACAGAATGTGGGAAAATTTAAAAACCATATATCTGATAAGGAGCTATTACCCAAAATATATTAGGAATCCATACAATCCCGTAGCAAATGCACAAATAAAAAGTGGGCAAGGGGCCTGGATAGACACTTTTCCAAGAAGATGTACAGATGTCTAACAGGTATATGAAAATGTGCTCAACAACACTAATAATCAGAGCAATGCAAATCAACACCATAATGAGATATCACCTCCAAAATGTTGAGATGCCACTATCAAAAAGATTACTTTTGGTGGTGATGTGCAGAAAAGGGAACCTTTATACTCTGCTGGTGGAAATGTAAATTGATATAGTGGTTATGGATAACAGTATGGAATTTCCTCAAAAAATTGAAAATAGAACTATCATAATATCCATCAATCCCACTTCTGGGTAATATCTGAAGGAAAATAAATCAGTATCTCAATGAGATATGTGCACTCTCATGTTCACTGCAGCATTATTCATAGTAGCCAAGATATGGAAATAAATCTAAGTGTCCATCAAGTGAAGAACTGATCAAGAGAATGTGATAAAATGTGATATATTTGTGAATATATATATATAGTCACATCTTATTTTGTATGTACTCCATATGCCTCTGAATCAATAGGCAAAAAAAAAAGGAATTGTGATGTTGGCTGGGGTGATTGATCCTGTCCACTGAGGGTAAATTGGGCTACTGCTCCACAATAGAGACAAGGAAAAATACATTTAGAATACAAGAATACAAGAGATATCTCAAAGCGTCTGTGGGGAATTTCCAGAATCTCCCGCCTAGTCTTAGTTCATTTACATATCAATGGTGTATCCAACTTCAGAGACTTGTAGTCAATTGGGGCAAGCTGTGGAGAGAAAGCAGCCATTCTCTCCTCCTCTCTGTTGCTGATATGTAATCGGTCTGGCATTTGCCATTCACCAAGGACTTGCCCATGGAGTTCCTGCCAGAAGGGTCAGGCAGGGGAAGGAAAATATGAGCCATGGCTGTAGGAGTCAGACAGTGCCAGGCCTGGCTAGCAACTCTAAGAAATAAAGCCTTTCTCTAAACCTACCATTTCCCTTGACTTTTTGTGGTTTCATCAGTTTTATAAGGGACCCATCCCTGTCTGGGAACATACTTCCCTCACAAAGCTACATCTGGCGTACTCAGCAGAATCCGGTGAACCTGAAATCTGTCTTCATGGGTGTAGTGTTTGGGCGGGAAAATGGTGAGGAAATACACTTGGACCCCCTGTGGGTGGTGGGGAGACACCTGGGAACCCCTTCTGTGGACGGTGTGACTTCACCTGGGGATCCCCCTGTGGGTGGTGGGGATTCTTCCAGGATTCCCCAGTGGGGATTTGCTTTGGGGTAAAGTGCCTCCTAGAAGAGTGGGCCCCTCCCCAGAACTGGGGAAAGGAAGGGACACTGGAGGCAGTGGAGTTGGCCCTCTGCAAAATAGGGGACCCCTTAGTGGAATTGAGTGGCCATGGGGCAGCAGGAAATATTGGGTAGTTATTTCTCATGGAATTGGAAAGCATTACCAAGGAGAGAGATGCACTTCAGTGTCAATTAACAGAACATGAAGACAGGTTGTGGGATGCTCTGAAAAGGGAATGAACCCTATTGAAAATTGAGGTCGCACTTCTGGGAGACATACTAGCTGTACAGAAGGAGGAAGAAAAAAAATGCAAGCTGCAAAAGGCCTTGGGGGAGATGAAGAAAGGGCCGGTGCCTTCAGTCCCAGAGATAACAGAGGGGACATCAGGGTAAGAGGAACTGCGGGAAGATGAGAGTGTGGGGCTGAAGGAGGAGTTGTTCACCACGGGGGTGAGAAATCTGGTGCTCCATATAACTCCCCCATTGCTCTCTGCGTCTCTAGTGACTATTCTTTCTCCCCATGTAGGGCAACCCTTAAATGTGGTTACTTGTACTATAGCAGACCTTGGTGAGGTTGAAATAATAAGAGCACAGAAGGAAATACAGTCTGCAACTGAAAGAAGAGTTTCAAATGGCCCTGAGAAGGTCTCAAGGACCCAGACGTGGGTTGATCTGATAAAAGCAAGGGCAGTGAAAGAAAAAGGCCCTGTGAGCTAGATGTTCATGTTCTGAAGATGGTTATGGATGGGGCCTCTGGCACCTTGATTGGACCTATCAACCTACTGGATTTTGGTCCCAACTATGCAAAGGAGCAAAGGTCTGGTACACCTTGATAGAGCAGCGACTGGCTGCTCTGTACCATGCCTTGCTGGCTTAGGAGTCCATCACTGGAACAGCTCCAACCAAGGTAATAACCACCTATCCCATTATGGGTTGGGTGTGGGACTGAAGCCAAAGGCATCAGAGTGGCATGACATAGATGCCCACACAGGCCAAATGGGGCAAATATTTACAGCAGTGTAGTGCCTTCCCCACTAGCCCCTTAAGTGGAGAACTCCAGTGTTTATTGTGGCCAGTGACATACACCAGGGGAAAGCAGGAAGAACTTGCTTTAGAGCCATTAGTGACAGAGAGCCCTTACAGGGAGGGAAGAGTCCCAACACGTGAAGATGCTTGGTATACAGATGGCTCCAGTCATGAGCAGCCCCCAAACTGGAGGGCTATGGCTTTCCATCCTAAGGCTGAGACAATATGGATGGAAGATATAGAGGGGAAGAGCAGTCAATGGGCTGAGTCGAGAGCAGTATAGCTCATGATTACCAAGGAGCCCTCCCCAGTAATTGTCTGCATGCACAGCTGGGCTGTCTATCAGGGCTTAATCCTGTGGCTACCAACATGGTACCATGCCAACTTGATGGTTGGTCACTGTCCCATTTGGGGGCAAGAGTTGTGGCAATACCTATTTTCTATAGGTCTCAGATAGACTAAAACAGTCACCATATATCATATGACTGGCCATTTGCCTTTAGCATCCTCAGGGAATGATGAAGCAGACACATTGGCCCAGGTGCATTGGTTGAAAGGAAAGCCTGCCCGTAATGTATACAAATAGTTACATCAGCTTTTGTTTTGCACACAGGACAAAAGAAAATGTGGGTTGTAGCCTTTCAGTGGAGCTTGCCATTGACCTTTGAAGAAATAAGTAGAGCCTGGTGGGAGTGCCTTGTGTGTTGTAAGAGGGACTTATACCAAGTCCTGCCACAACAAGTTAAGAAGCTGATATGCCTTGTCAGATTTCAGATAGACTATTTGGTCCTCTGCCCATATCAGAATGACATTGGTATGCCATGACTTGTGTGGACACAGCTACAGAACTGTTGGTTGTTTTTCCTGAACATCAAGCAGATCAGCAAACAACTAAAAGGGGCCTAAATCATCTCTTTGCAGCCTATGTCTAGTCACAACTGATTGATGGTGATCAAGGCACCCACTTTACTGGACATGCAATACAATAATGGATGCAACAATTACGGATAAGGTGGAAATTTCATGTACCATATAACCCTACTGGGGCAGGCATGATAAAGAGGGACAATAGTTTGTTAAAATAGGGCCTGAAGTCAGACCAATAGTGTATGGGGCTGGTCGGTACATTTGTGGACAGTGCTATGGCATTTGAATGAGAAGCCCTGGAAGGGGACAGTGAGTCCTGTGGACATGCTAACACGCATTGCTGCCTCTCTTATACAACTGCAAAGAGGAAACTGCAAACCAAAGAGGAACTATTAGAGCCAAGTTATGGGAAGCAGAGCAACATCCTGCTACCAGCCCCAGCTGCATTTAACCCTAGAGACACTGTTGAATGGACATGGCCCTGGATATTTTGACACACGCACCAGTGATGGCTAGCCCTTCTGGCACCTTGGGGACAAGGGCTGAAAGCTGGCCTCCTTTGGGTTCCTGGAGTAACAGCAGGGTGGACCCCCAAAATCATGGTAGTGTACCCAAAATGGCTGGGAGGTAAGAGCATTTACTGGGAAGTTTTGTTTTGTCATTATGGCCAGTGTATGTGCCTCCCATAGCCCTACATATTGAACCATCCATAACTCCCACAGGGAGAGGGGTG
Organism: Manis pentadactyla; assembly: GCF_030020395.1. Taxonomy (NCBI): domain Eukaryota; kingdom Metazoa; phylum Chordata; class Mammalia; order Pholidota; family Manidae; genus Manis; species Manis pentadactyla. The sequence continues at coordinate 75,227,114 of NC_080038.1, forward strand.
GAGGTCTGGCATGCTAGACGAGGGCAAAAGACACCATTCCTGCCACTGTCCTATCACAGGACCACTGCCTTGCATGCATCCTACCTTATGGAGAGGGTTTGCCTATGCTGATGTCATTAAAGCATGTATCTTATTGCCCTTAAGGTTATTCTCTTCTACAGTCCTTATGGATCAGGCCCACCTCCTAGCCACAGCTGCTCCTTGCTGAGTGTACAGAAAGCTCCCTACCAGTCCAGCTGCTATTCCCCTGTGGAATGGGTGAGCTATGGACTTAATCTGAGTAGGACTTTGAACCCAGCTGGATCCTCAGGTTTGAAGATTGTCATGATTTTATTGCTATCTATCTTAATTTATGCTGTTTTTGTATGTTACTAGTCTGGTGGCAGTACTCCAGTTTTCTTGCACAGGGGCCATTGCAGAAGATTGGGGGTGCATAGATTGTAAGGTGAAAATTCTGGAGTGGTGGGTTGTGGGGTAAATGGCAGAATTTCCAGAATCTCCTGCCAAGCTTTAGTCCATTTACGTATCAATGTTTTTTTTACCGCTGAAGAGCCTTGCCATCAATTGGGGCAAGGGGTTGAGAGAAAGCAGCCATTCTCTCCTCCGCTCTGTTGCTGGTATGTAATTGGTCTGGCATTTGCCAGTGACCAAGGACCCACCCATGGACTTCCTCCTGGAAGGGTGGGTTGGGGAAGGAGAATGAGAGCCACAGCCAGAGGAGATGGATGGAGCCAGAACTGTAGGAGTCAGACAGTGCTAGGCCTGGCTAGCAACTATAAGTAAAAAAGCTTTTCACCCAACCTACCCTTTACCTTGACTTATTTTGGCTTCATCTTTTTCATAGGGGGACTTGCACGGGGCTGGGAAAACCCTTCCCCCCACCAGAGCTGCAGCATCTATTTGTATTACCATGCCCTGTGATTAAGGTTAATGGAAAACTACAGCAAAGTAGTGTTAGTCAGACTTTTCTAAAAAGAAGAAAACCCTGCCATTTGCATCAACATGGGTGGACCTTGAAGACATTGTGCTAAGTGAGATTAAGTCAGAGAGAGTAAGAAAAATACTGTGTGGTATCACTTATATGTGGAATAAAAATAAATTCAAAGGAACAGGGTAAAATGGTTGTTACCAGGGGCTGGAGGTGGGAGAATAGGAGAAATGATATTTAAGGTATAAACTTGAATGAATAATAAATAAATTCTAGAGATCTAATGCACAGTGTAGTGGATATAGACACCAGTATTGCATTTTACTAACACAACTTGCTAAAAGACTAGATCTTAATTATTCTAACAACAAAAAATAATTATGTGGTGTGATGGAGATGCTATTATTATACTGACAATCACAGTATAAAATATAAATGTATCAAATCAACATGTTTTACACCTTAAATATATAGTTATATTTCAAACATTTCAATAATTTTTTCTCAAGTAAAATTAAATATTTTTGAATTTACTGATGCTCTTTTTGTGGCCTAGTATATGATCTATTCTTTAAAATGTTCCATGTGCACTTGAGAAGAATGTGTATACTGTTGCTTTTTGATGGAGTGTTCTGCAGATGTTGATTAGGTCCATCTGTTCTAATACGATGTTCAGTTCCTCTGTTTTTTTACTTATTTTCAGTCTGGTTGATCTGTCCTTTGGAGTGAGTGGTGTGTTGAAGTCTCCTAAAATGAATGCATTGTATTCTATTTCCCCCTTTAATTCTGTTAGCATTTGTTTCACATGTGTAGGTGGTCCTGTCTTGGGTGCATAGATATTTATAATCATTATATCCTGTTGTTGGGCTGTCCCCTTGACCATTATGTAATGTCCTTCTTTGTCTCTTGTTACTTTCTTCGTTTTGAAGACTGTTTTGTCTGATATAAGTACTACAACTCCTTCTTTTTTCTCCCTATTAGTTGCATGAAATACCTTTTTCCATCCCTTTAATTTCAGTCAATGTATGTCTTTGGGTTTAAAGTGAGTCTCTTGTAGGAAGCTTATAGACAGGTCTTGTCTTTTTATCCTTTCAGTGACTTTATATCTTTTGATTGGTGCATTCAGACCATTGACATTTAGCATGATTATTGATAGGTATGTACTTATTGCCACTGCAAGCTTTAGATTCATGGTTACCAAGCGTTCAAGGGTAATTCCCTTACTATCTAACAGACTAATTTAACTCACTTAGAATGCTATTACAAACACAACCTAAGGGTTCTTTTTTCCCCTTCTTTTTATTCCTCCTCCTTTCATTATATGTTGGGTATCATATTCTGTACTCTTTGTCTATCCTTTATTTACTTTGGGGATAGTTGATTTGATTTTGCATTTGCTTAATAATTAATTTTTATATTTTGCTATGGTTTTGTTTCCCCTGTTGACAGGTATTTATCCTTAGGAATACTTCCATGTATAGCAGTCCCTCCAAAATGCACTGTAGAGGTGGTTTGTGGGAAGTAAATTCCCTCAACTTTTGCTCATCTGAAAATTGTTCAATCCCTCCTTCAAATTCAAATGATAACCTTGCCATGTAGAGTGTTCCTATTTTGAGGCCCTTCTGCTTCATTGCATTAAATATGTCTTGCCTGTAAGGTTTCTGTTTAGAAATCTGATGATAGCCTGATGGGTTTTCCTTTGTATGTGGTCTTTTTTCTCTCTCTAGCTGCTTTTAAAAGTCTGTCTTCATCCTTGATCTTTGCCATTTTCATTATTATATGTCTTGATGTCTTCCTTGGGTCCCTTGTGTTGGGAGATCTGTGCACCTCCATGACCTGAGAGACTATCTCCTTCCCCAGATTGGAGAAGTTTTCAGCAATTACTTTCTCAATGACACTTTCTTTCACTTTTTCTCTTTCTTCTTATTCTGGTACCCCTATTATGTGAATATTGTTCTCTTTGTATTTGTCCCATGGTTCTCTCAATATTCTTTCATTCTTAGAGATCCATTTTTCTCCCTGTGCCTCAGCTTCTTTATATTCCTCTTCTGTGATTTCCATACCATTTACTGTCTCTTCCACTACATCTAATATGCTTTTAAATACCTCCATTTTATGTTTCATTTCAGATATGCTATTTTTTAATCATTGAATCTGCATCTTAAATTCATCCTGAGTTCTTGATCATGCTTTTTAATCCATTCTACCAATCTCTATCTTTTCATTTGAGAATTTAATCCACTTGCACTTAATGAAATTCTTGATAAAAAATGCCTTATTTCTGCCATTTTTCTATTTGTTGTCTGTATGTTTTATAACATTTTTGTCCCTCATTTTCTCCATCATTCCCTTCTTTTTTGTTTTGTTGTTTTATGATGACATATTTTTATTCACTTCTCATTTATTGTTTAGTATATATTCTACAGACATTTTCTTTGCTATTTCCACTGATATCATATATAACGGACTAAAATTATAACAATCTAATTTGAATTGATAATTTCAATCTCATAAAAACTCAACTATTTTAGAGCTCTGTCTTCCCTTATTGTTGTTACATATATGTTGATAATGATATTATTATCACAACTTATATGTTATGTTGTATTTCCAATAACATAGTTTTGTAATTATGTGTATGTTTTGTCTTCTAAATCATGTAAAATATAAAAATTGGAGTTACAAACTGAAATTCCAATAGTACTGGCTTTTATATTTATCAATGTTTTTATTTTTATTATAAATCTTTGTTGTGTCTTTTAAATACTGTTCTGTACCATTTTCTTTCAACCTGGACTCCATTATCATTTCTTATAGGGAAGGTCTAGTGGTAATGACCTCCCTCTGGTTTTGTTTTTCTTGGAATGTCTTATTTTTTCCCTCACTTTTGAAGGCAATAGTACTGGCTTTTATATTTACCAATGTATTTATTTTTATTATAAATCTTTGTTGTGTCTTTTAAATACTGTTCTGTACCATTTTATTTCAACCTGGACTCCATTATCATTTCTTATAGGGAAGGTCTAGTGATAATGACCTCCCTCTGGTTTTGTTTTTCTTGGAATGTCTTACTTTTTTTCCCTCACTTTGAAGGTCAGTTTTGCCAGATGTAGTTATTTGTTGGCAGTTTTTTTTAGTTCTTTAGATATATATCACCCCATTGCCTTTTGGTCTCCAAGATTTTGAATGAGAGATTAACTGATAATCCTATTGAGGATCTATTATATGTAGTGAGTCACTTTTGTCTTTCTATTTTGTCTTCCTCTCTGATTTTGGCATTCAAAAGTTTTATCATAATGTGTCTAAGTCTTGTCTCCTTGGGATTTTCCTACTGGGAATGTGTTAAAGTTTGAAATCTGTAGATTCATGTCCTTCATTACATTTGGGAAGATGCTGGCTATTATTATTTCTTCAAATATCCTGTCTGCCTCACTCTCCTTCTTCTCCTCTGACACTCCCATAATTCACTTAAAGGTCAACCAGAGATCTCTTACGTTCTGTTCACATTGCCTCCTTTTTTCTTGCTGCTCTTTAGAGTCAACTTTCATTTTCCTCTAACTATTTCTTCATCCTACTCAGATTTGCTGTTGATATCCTCTGGCAAACTTTGTATTTCAGTTACTGTAATTTTCACTTCCAGAATTTTGTTTAGGTTCTTTTATATAATCTCTACCTCTTTGTTGATATTCTCAGTTTCTTCTCATGTCATTTTCCTGAGTTTCTTCAGTACTTTATCTCTGTTCTCCTTTGGCTCTTTGAGCATATTTAATGTAGTTGTTTTAGAGTCATTGTATACTATGTCTGATTGTCTACTCTTCCTCAGGGACAGTAGTATATTTATTTTGTTCCTTTGAATTGGCCATGTTTTCCTCTTTCTACATATGCTTTGAGTTTTCTTATGGAAATTTTATATTTGAGTACTATGATATAACTCTAGAAATCAGACTCTTCTTCTACAGGGTTTGCTGCTTTGTTTAATTGATGAATACTGTGGTAGTTTTTTTTAGAACTTTCCAAATTATTTTGGAAAAATGTATCCCTTATCAAGTGTTAGTGATCTCTCTCTTCCTTTATCTCATATTTACTTAATATTTTGACAGAAATTTCCTTGAATTCAATGAACTTAAACAAATGAAAAAACAAAAATTAAAAAAGATAAATATGTCAAAAAAATAACTTTTCCCAATTTTCACTTGTTTTCTTTGTGTTGGGGCACTTAAACACTTAGATAGGCTTCCTCTGAGCATAGTTATTCAGCCTAAGGTGAAAGCTCAATGTATTATCAAATCTTTTCTAAGCATGTATCATGTTTGGGCACCTTCATGGCTTTCTAAATTTCTCAATATACATGGCTTCATTTGAATATTCTAATTTACTAAAGAGTTCCACCCCAGATTCTCCTCCCTTCCTTAGATGGTCTATTGTATGGCTCAAGACAAACATAAAACTCTTACCCCAAATGTCTGGGTCTTTAGTCCGTCTTGAATCATTCACAAGCCATTCCAACTGCTTTTTCGGAATGAATACATTATGCAAAGCAGAGATTGTATCTTTCATCAGTATTTCAGGTAGCCCCCAGTCAGATTAGAACAGATGTTCACAAAAATTTGCAAATAAGTTCTGTTCGGTTTCCTCTGGTTTTATGTAAGTAATTGGAAACCAAGCTGCTTCCACTTAAAGACCAACAATTGTACCACATGGAGGGAGGTAAAGCAAGGGTGAGTAAAAGTACAAAATTTTCCCAAGACTTTTGAGATGGAATTCTCTTAATTGGGTGTTTTCTTGGTTGTTGTAAAGTTTTGAATGTGACTCATACACTTTATAGGTTTTTTAAATGTTTTTTGTCAGAGAATGAGAGTGGAACTTTTTAGTTTGCCATTTTTCTGACATTACTCCCATTGAAAAATCTTGAAAAAGAATATATGATTGTCAGCAGCAATATCCAAAAAAAGTCTGATGGAAAAAAAGAGGATAGATCTAATATCAAATAAATGGAATATTTTTTATGCTTGAAAAGGGGGGGATGTCCCTAGAATTCATTGTCTCACTAATAGTCCATGTAATAAGATTCAATGACCTTTCATTGATTGTGGACCGAGTGTGGGTAAAAAAATATATGACAGCCAGAAATGTTAATGTTATATTATGCAACATTAACAGAACTACAATACTAAAAATAAGGGAAGAGACTTTCCTGGTCTACTTTCTGAAGTTAAAAAATACCTTGAATATCAATTTCTTAATAGGGTATCACATTTTATTGAGCATTACAGAGATTGGAAACAGTGGTGAGGATAGTGATGAAATTAGACAGATTGTCATATGAAAAATATTTCAAAGACCTTTGTTCATTTATACTGAAAAAGAAAAGTTCACTGGAGGACATTAGTGCTCTCTCCAAATATGTGAAAAGTTATTGTATATAAAATATATTAGATTTGTTTGGGCCGCCTGCAAGGAGTAATCCCAGTTTAACAATGTCTGAGAAGATTATTTAGCTGGCACCTATGGTGATATATAAAAGGAGATAGATATAACTATAATATAAGACATATCTTTTTAAAAACAGTTTTAATAATGCAAAAAAACTGTTTAGTTTATTGCTTCAATTATCATACGTAGTTTCCTATTGGATTATATAACTGTATGGATAAAAACAATCAGTCATTCACATGAGATTTAATATTTATTTTAATATTTTAAAGTGTTGGAGATAAAGGGAAAATGCCAAATGCAGTTACAAATGAGAATTGCAAAAACAAGGAGAGTAGCTATCAAGTAATTTACTAAGTATATGCATGCAACATTATGCTTGCAGATGGTGATGGGAAGTGTTTGCATCCATTACTATTGCATTTGCTAGGAAGCCCAGCAGCATCCACTGTTAGAGAATTGGTCTGCCATAGGCGTTAATGAACTAGCCACCAATGAAATGTGATTTGAAGACCACTGTAAAATATGGACTCAAATATTTCACTATTCTTTCTTCTCTCTTAAAGTATCATTCTTCTGAGGAGAAGCATATTAAAGGTTCTATCAAAAACTACATTCGATGAGATATACAGAAATCTGAGTTCTAAACTCATGTCTGCCATAAGCTCATTATTTATTTAGAAAGAGCATTTAATTTCTAAACCTCCATTTCTTCTGTATAGGTTGAGAGTTTGGACAAAGTAATCCCAATGCTGCTTTAAATTCCAACATTTTGGTTATATAAAGTGCAAATATTTCATCTTGGAAAGATCATCAATTAAACTATCTTAGTTTATACTATCTTATCTTATAAATTGCCCAGTCACATAAAAATTATGTAAATGTATTTAATGCACACATAACACTTGCATTATATAGCTTACAAAGTGTTTTCACATAGATCATCTTATTAATTCCTGACAACAGCTCTGGGAAAAAGTATATGGCTTTCATTTTTAAATATTATCATCTCTATTTTTCAGACAAGAAAATTAACCTGTTTAAGGCCCCTCAGCTGAAAAAAACCTCTTAAGACTTGAGTCTAAATCCCATGTTTATTCCACAGTAATAATAACAAAAATAACTAACATTAAATGGCAAACTTATATAATGCTGAGCACTGTGTTAAGTACTTCAAAAGGAAGGATATCATTCAATCATCATAACAACCTCATAAGGTAAATATTATAATTACACACATTCTACAGATAAGAAACTAATAAAGAAAATGTGGTATAAACACACATACATATACACACAATGGACTACTTACTATTCAGCCTTAAGAAAGAAGGAAATCCTGTCGGTTGCCGCAATGTGAATGAATCTAAAGGTCATCATGTTGTTAAATAAGATAGACAAAGAAAACTGTATATTTTCACTTACATGTAAAATCTTTTTTAAAAAGTCAAATTCATGCAAAAAGAAAGTAGAAAAGTGGATGCCAGAGGCTGGTGAGGTGGGTAATGGAGAGATATTAATAAAAGTATAAAAACTTTTAGTAATGTGGTAAATAAGTTATGTGGATCTAATGTACAGCATAGTGATTAGTTAACAGTACTATATTGTATACTCGAATTTGCTAATAGAATAAATATTGTGTCCTTACCAAAACACTAAATGTAACTGTGATATGACGGATATGTTAACTAACATGTTTTGGGTACTTATTTTACAATATATGCATATATCACTTGTACATTTTAAATAAATATAAATATACTGCACAAAGTCTGCAGAGAAACCCAAATTCACCTGGAACCATGCCTTGCCTGTCAGACCCCAGACCAAACATAGGTGATCCAGGTACCCAGGAAAGACAGTGCCACTACACCTCAGCTCATCCTTGTCCAATACTGAATGCAGAAAAGTTTTCATTTGTTATGCACCATCCCTGGAGACCTGAATAGGGTAGATGCTTTCATCCTGTGCATTCAAACCTAAAAGTATTTACACTTGATGTGCTGTGTGTAGCTGTTGCTTGGGTTGAATCCCTACCCCATCACTAGGACACAAGGTGAAAGGCTGTCCCAGTGGTATGAGCTTCAGCAGCTTGTCTCCAAATTCTAGGAGCAGATTCATCAGCTCTGTGATGACAACTTTCTCATGGAAATAGGACAGTACCTGACACAGTGGCTATAAAAGCAAGACTGAGCATGCCAATAATGATATTTCACATGCCACCATCCATTCAAAACTTCCCATGTCAGCTGGATCATCAGATAGAGTTATTTTTTTGGGGGAAATATATTTTTGTTGCAGCATAACATAAAGAAAAGCAAGCATAATGTTCAGGATAATTTTCAGAAGACCCAATACTGATGTCTATGATCAACTGTAATTGTCTGAAGGAAGAAAGGAAGATCGTGGAAAATGCCCAAAGATTCAATCAGGCCTGGTTGGGAAATATTCAAAGAACTGTGTTGTGTTACACAAACAAGAGCTTGACTGCAAACCCAGAAATGTGAAATACAAGTTATGTGTATAGACCAAGAAATCAAGACTCTGTGACATTTACAAGGTGCATATGACTTTAAATGTAAACACATGCAGAACAGAGAATATGAAACCAATGGTGTGGCAAAGAATGATCATAAGAAAGAACAAATGTTGCTCCAGAATATGGGCTTTAATGCTTGACAGTAAAAGAAAGGAAGTTAAAAAAATAAGAGAAATTTAATTTAACTGAACTTACCCAGCAAGTCCTGAGTGATGGACCGGTGGAATGGAAACAGAGACAACAGAGTACCTGTACTGGGGGACACTGCAATGCTTGCCTCCACCAGCTGAAGAATTGGTTCACCATAGTTACAGAAAATCTGCCGCAGGTTCAGCACCAGCCTACAATGCCTGAGGAATTAGAACAGAAATGCATCTATGGACATGACACTATCAAAAGAAACAAACAAGGGGATTGTACCTTAAGCCTTTGCCAGCAGCTCACTGAGAACTCACTTGTGGTGGAAAGATAGCCTTGAATTCCAGCTCATCCTCAGAGTCCATTGTCTGGAAGATTGGAGTACAATTCACTATGAAGTTGAGACTGATGATGAAACTGCAAGAGCTGAATTACAATATGAAAGTTACACTCTTATTTGATAAAGATATGAATTAGAGAAATAAAGTAAAAGATTTAGAAAGTTCAACATTTTGGGCAAACATACAAAAGTGATAGATCTACCAACAGAAGTCTCATAGAAGAATTTCAACACCTGCAGCTGAAGGAACAGAAAAATGGCACCAGAACGAATGAAGGCCTTCCCATCATTACTGAAGAGCTTCCCTCCCTTAGTTTTTATTTTTATTTTTATTTTTTTAAAGAACATTATGTTTACTAGGCTCTCCCCTACCCCAATGCTCCCCACAAACCCCATTACAGTCACTGTCCATCAGCATAGTAAGATGTTGTAGAATCACTACTTGTCTTCTCTGAGTTGCAAAGCCCTCCCTTTCCCCACCCCCCACATTATACATGCTAATAATAATACCCCCTTTCTTCTTCCCCACCCTTATCCCTGCCTACCCTCCCATTCTCCCCAGTATCTTTACCTTTGGTAACTGTTAGTCCATTCTTGTTTTCTGTGATTATGCTGATGTTTTGTTCCTTCAGTTTTTCTTTCGTTCTTATACTCCACAGACGAGTGAGATCATTTGGTATTTGTTTTTCTCTGCTTGGCTTATTTCACTGAGCATAATAACCTCTAGCTACATCCATGTTGTTACAAATGGTAGGATTTGTTTTCTTCTTATGGCTGAATAATATTCCATTGTGTATATGTACAACATCTTCTTTATCCATTCATCTACTCATGGACACTTAGGTTGCTTCCATTTCTTGGCTATTGTAAATAGTGCAGTGATAAGCATAGGGGTGCATCTGTCTTTTTCAAACTGGAGTGCTGCATCCTTAGGGTAAATTCCTAGAAGTGGAATTCCTGGGTCAAATGGTAAGTCTATTTTGAGCATTTTGAGGCACCTCCATACTGCTTTCCACAATGGTTGAACTAATTTGCTTTCCCCCCAGCAGTGTAGGAGGGTTCCCCTTTCTCCACAACCTCGCCAACATTTGTTCTTGTTTGTCTTTTGGATGGTGGCCATCCTTACTGGTGTGAGGTGATATCTCATTGTGGATTTAATTTGCATTTCTCTGATAATTAGCGATGTGGAGCATCTCTTCACATGTCTGTTGGCCATCTGGAATTCTTCTTTGGAGAACTGTCTGTTCAGCTCCTCTGTCCATTTTTTAAATGGATTATTTGCTTTTTGTTTGTTGAGCGTGAGATCTTTACATATTTTGGATGTCAAGCCTTTATCGAATCTGTCATTTACTAAAATATTCTCCCATACTGTAGGGTACCCTTTTGTTCTATTGATGGTGTCCTTTGTTGTACAGAAGCTTTTCAGCTTGATATGGTCCCACTTGTTCATTTCTGCTTTTGTTTTCCTTGCCCGGGGAGATATGTTCATGAAGAAGTCGCTAATATTCACATCCAAGAGATTTTTGCCCATGTTTTTTCCAAGAATTTTATGGTTTCATGACTTACATTCAGGTCCTTGATGCATTTTGAATTTACTTTTGTGGATGGGGTTAGACATTGATCCAGTTTCATTCTCTTACATGTAGCTGTCCAGTTCTGCCAGCACAATCTGTTGAAGAGACTGTCATTTCCCCATTGTGTGTAGATGGCTCCTTTTTCAAATATTAATTGACCATATATGTTTGGGTTAATGTCTGGAGTCTCTAATCTCTTCCACTGGTCTGTGGCTCTGTTCTTGTGCCAGTACCAAATTGTCTTGATTACTATGGCTTTGTAGTAAAGCTTGAAGTTGGGGAGTGAGATCACCCCCACATTATTCTTCTTTCTCAGGATTGCTTTGGCTATTCGGGGTCTTTGGTGTTTCCATATGAATTTTTGAACTATTTGTTACAGTTCATTAAAGAATGTTGTTGGTAATTTTGTAGGAATTGCATCAAATCTGTATATTGCTTTGGGCAGGATGGCCATTTTGACGATATTAATTCTTCCCAGCCAAGAGCATGGGATGAGTTTCCATTTGTTAGTGTCCTCTTTAACTTCTCTTAAGAGTGTCTTATAGTTTTCAGGGTATAGGTCTTTCACTTCTTTGGTTAGGTTTATTCCTAGGTATTTTATTCTTTTTGATGCAACTGTGAATGGAGTTGTTTTCCTGATTTCTCTTTCTATTGGCTCATTGTTAGTGTATAGCAAAGCCACAGATTTCTGTGTGTTGATTTTGTATCCTGCAATTTTCCTGTATTCCGATATCAGTTCTAGTAGTTTTGGAGTGGAGTCTTTAGGGTTTTTTATGTACAATATCATGTCATCTGCAAATAGTGGCAGTTTTACTTCTTCATTACCAATCTGGATTCCTTGTATTTCCTTGTTTTGTCTAATTGCCATGGCTAGAATCTCCAGTACTATGTTAAATAACAGTGGTGAGAGTGGGCATCCCTGTCTTATTCCTGATATCAGAGGAAAAGCTTTCAGCTTCTCACTGTTAAGTATGATTTTGACTGTGGGTTTATCGTATGTGGCCTTTATTATGTTGAGGTACTTGCCATCTATAACCATTTTGCTGAGAGTTTTTATCATGAATGGATGTTGAATTTTGTCAAATGCTTTTTCAGCATCTATGGAGATGATCATGTGGTTTTTGTCTTTCTTTTTGTTGATGTGGTAGATGATGTTGATGGATTTTCGAATGTTCTACCATCCTTGCATCCCTGGGATGAATTCCACTTGTTCGTAGTGTATGATCGTTTGATGTATTTTTGAATTCGGATTGCTAATATTTTATTGTGTATTTTTGCATCTACGTTCATCAGGGATATTGGACTGTAATTTTCTTTTTTGGTGGGGTCTTTGCCTGGTTTTGGCATCAGGGTGATGTTGGCTTCATAGAATGAGTTTGGGAGTATTCCCTCCTCTTCAATTTTTTGAAAAACTTTAAGGAGAATGGGTATTATATCTTCTCTATATGTCTGATAAAATTCCGAGGTAAACCCATCTGGTCCAGGGGTTTTTTTCTAGGGTAGTTTTTTGACTACTGCTTCAATTTATGTGCTGGTAATTGGTTTGTTTAGATTTTGTGTTTCTTCCTTGGTCAGTCTTGGAAGGTAGTATTTTTCTAGGAAGTTATCCGTTTCTTCTAGGTTTTCCAGTTTCTTAGCATATAGGTTTTCATAGTAGTCTCTCATAATTCTTCGTATTTCTGTTGGGTCCGTCGTGATATTTCCTTTCCCATTTCTGATTCTTCTGATGTGTGTTGATTCTCTTTTTCTCTTAATAAGTCTGGCTAGTGGCTTATCTATTTTGTTTATTTTCTCAAAGAACCAGCTCTTGGTTTCACTGATTTTTTCTATTGTTTTATTCTTCCTAATTTTGTTTATTTCTTCTCTGATCTTTATTATGTCACTCCTTCTGCTCACTTTAGGCCTCATTTGTTCTTCTTTTTCCAATTTTGATAACTGTGACGTTAGACTATTCATTTGGGATTGTTCTTCCTTCTTTAATTATGCCTGGATTGCTATATACTTTCCTCTTTAGATTGCTTTTGCTGAGTCCCACAGAAGTTGGGGCTTTGTGTTGTTGTTGTCATTTGTTTCCATATATTGCTGGATCTCCATTTTAATTTGGTCATTGATCCATTGACTATTTAGAAGTGTGTTGTTAAGCCTCCATGTGTTTGTGAGACTTTTTGCTTTCTTGGTACAATTTATTTCTAGTTTTATACCTTTGTGGTCTGAAAAGTTGGTTGGTAGGATTTCAATCTTTTGGAATTAACTGAGGCTCTTTATGTGGCCTAGTATGTGGTCTATTCTGGGGAATGGGCCCTGTGCACTTGAGAAGAATGTGTATCCTGTTGCTTTTGGATGTAGAGTTCTATAGATGTCTATTAGGTCCATCTGTTCTAGTGTGTTGTTCAGTGCCTCTGTGTCCTTACTTATTTTCTGTCTGGTGGATTTGTCCTTTGGAGTGAGTGGTGTGTTGAAGTCTCCTAAAATGAATGCATTGCAGTCTATTTCCTCCTTTAGTTCTGTTAGTATTTGTTTCACATATGCTGGTTCTCCTATGTTTTGTGCATATACATTTATAATGGTTAAATCCTCTTGTTGGACTGAGTCCTTTATCATTATGTAATGTCCTTCTTTATCTCTTGTTACTTTCTTTGTTTTGAAGTCTTTTTTGTCTGATACTAGTTCTGCAACTCCTGCTTTTTTCTCCCTATTGTTCGCATGAAATATCTTTTTCCATCCCTTGACTTTTAGTCTGTGCATGTCTTTGGGTGTGAAGTGAGTCTTTTGTAAGCAGCATATAGATGGGTCTTGTTTTTTTATCCATTTAGTGACTCTGTGTCTTTTGATTGGTGCATTCAGTCCAGTTACTTTTAGGGTGATTATCGATAGGTATGTACTTATTGCCATTTCAGGCTTTAGATTAGTGGTTACCAAAGGTTCCAGATTAGTTTCCTTACTATCTAAGAGTCTAACTTAACTCGCTTAGTATGCTCTTACAAACACAATCTAATGGTTCTTTTCTATTTCTCCTCCTTTTTCTTCCTCCTTCATTCTTTATATATTAGGTATCAAATTCTGTACTTTTTGTCTATCCCTTGATTGACTTTGGGGATAGTCAATTTAATTTTGCATTTGCCTCCCAATCAGCTGCTCTACCCTCCCTACTGTGATTTTACTACCTCTGGTGACAGCTCTCCAACCCTAGGAACACTTTCATCTATAGCAATCCCTCCAAAATAGACTGCAGATTTGGTTTGTGGGAGGTAAACTCTCTCAGCTTTTGCTTATCTGGAAATTGCTTAATCCCTCCTTCAAATTTAAATGATAATCTTGCTGGATAAAGTAACCTTGGTTCCAGGCCCTTCTGCTTCATGGCATTTAATACATCATGCCACTCCCTTCTCGTCTGTAAGGTTTCTGCTGAGAAGTCTAATGTTAGTCTGATGGGTTTTCCTTTGTATGTGATCTTATTTCTGCCTCCTGCTGCTTTTAACAGTCTGTCCTTATCCTTGATCTTTCCCATTTTAATTACTATGTGTCTTGCTGTTGTCTTCCTTGGGTCCCTTGTGTTGGGGGATCTGTGGATCTCCATGTTCTGAGAGACTATCTCCTTCCACAGATTGGGGGAGTTTTCAGCAACTACCTCCTCAAAGATACTTTCTATCCCTTTTTCTCTCTTCTTCTTCTGGTATCCTTATAATGCGAATATTGTTCTGCTTGGATTGGTCACATAGTTCTCTCAATATTCTTTCATTTTTGGAGATCCTTTTTTCTCTCTGTGTCTCATTTTATTCCTCTTCTCTAGTTTCTATTTCATTTATTGTCTCCTCCACCATATCCAACCTGCTTTTAATACCCACCATCGTGTTCTTTAACGATTGGATCTCTGTCCTGAATTCATTCCTGAGTTCTTGGATGTCTTCCCATACCTCCATTAGGATGTTGATGATTTTTATTTCAAACTCCCTTTCAGGAAGAGTCACTTGGTCCATATCATTTAAGTCTTTCTCGGGAGTTGTATTAACAATTTTACTCTGGACAAGGTTCCTTTGGCGTTTCATGTTTGTATATCGCGCCCTCTAGTGTCCAGAAGCTCTATTCTGGAGCTGCTGAGCCCCTGAAGCAATGTTGGGGGTCGCAGTGGAGCGGTACTGGTACCTGGGGATAGAAAAGAACTGTTCCCCACCTCCTGGCTCCTTTGCCTGTCTCCAGTGCCTGAGCCAGTGGGCTGGTCACACAGGTATAAGTTTTTGTCCCAGAGCAGCCAGATATGGATCCCTGCTTTCCACAAGCAGCTGGAATCCCAGTCTTCCCAGTATCTCTGCCTGTATTAACTTTCCGACTCGTAGTCATGCGAGTCTCATGAAAGCACCATGAAATGTAGGTTTGTGCTCCCAGAGCAGATCTCTGGAGGTAGGTATTCAGCAGTCCCAAGACTTCCACTCCCTCCCTCCTCCGTTTCTCTTCCTCCTGCCGGTGAGCTGGGGTGGGGGAAGGGCTCGGTTCCCGCGGAGCCACAGCTCTGGTACTTACCCCATTCACTGAGATCTGTTCTTTTCTCCAGGTGTGTGCAGTCTAATGCATCCACTTTCCTGTTGCTCTCTCAGGATTAGTTGCACTAATTAAATTTTCTAATTGTATTCAGTTTTCAGAGGAAACCTCTGTCTCTCCTCTCACGCCTCCATCTTTAATCAGTATTCTCTTCCTTAGTTTTGAAACTCAGTTGTTCTAGTCTTGTTTGGTCACTAACATCAAGACAACCATGCATGTTGTGGTGATCTCCAACTCCAGCCATCTCCTGAGTGGATGGGTCTCCATCCTGTGGTACAACATGCTGGTAGAAGAACCCAGGAATTTATTCTTCCTGAATAGGTGTTGTGCACAGTGGTATCAGCTTTTGGATGTGTTAAGTTGGCAGTTTTCTTCTGTCATCAAAAAGGTATCGATGTGGACCAACTGAATGTACTGGGAGAGATACATTTTGGTCTTGATGTTTTTATCCTATGGATGAAAATATGTAAGGAAAATAAAAATGGCAAAATTTTCCTTTCTGGCTTTGAATTGAAAGCATCACTCAAGTCATTATAAAACACCAGATCTCTTTCTGGAATGATAGGTGTATCATGGACTAGTTCCAAAATGGATGCAAACCTTTCTTCCATGTAGTGGAACCTACACAAAGAAATAAGTTTCTGCTGTTACTTTCCTTGGTATTATTGGAAATTACAAATTCATGACTGCTGAAAATATTAAAGAGGTTCCCCTAAAGTATGTGTATCTCAATATTAATAAATACTATGTCTTTGGAAATAATACAGGTCATAGGAAGCATAATAAACAATGGAACTTAATGGCCCTAATGTAACTGAATACAACAGGATTGAATTGATTCCTGTTTCTGGAGTTCACTTTTCTCTACTTAAGACCAGAGATAACCTTCTCTCCATGTTTCCTGAGGAGTGTGATGAGGTATCCTATATAGTATGTTCTGTAAAATTCAACAATATGACAAACACAATACAGAGCCCAAAATTTTCTTATCTTCTTTGATGACATTTTCCATTCCCATCATTTATTCTTTCCTGCTACTCTGTTCACATCCTATGTTTCCAAGTAAATGAAAGAAGGGCCAACAAATTTGCTGCAACCTGTTGATAGCAAATGGAGTTTTCCCTAGTTCAGAAGCCTCTGTTACTCTGAAGGGATTCCTATATTTTATTAAAGGGTAAAATTGAAAAGCCACTTCTGCCGAGTGGGTTTTACAAATGAAAAACATCCAGATATACTGAGAGCATCAGGACTAGAATGAGAGTCCTATGGAAAAGGTGAGAAGTTTAGCAGCATCTAACAAATGTTATGCATATAGTTATTGCCCAAGTATTATAGGTTGTTGGGTAGAACACATGGTTATTTAGGAAACTTCTTGATGTAGGATTGGCAAATTTTATTCTACAGAATTCTTATTTGTTCTCTCTGCTTTCAGTTTGGCTGGAAATTTCCCATTGATTTAACCTATGATATAGTTCAAACCTAAGTTTATATAGAATGACATCAACTCTTTCATCTTATATCTTGGTAATGGATAAAAGTTGTGCTATTTATTTTATTACAACTTCCACACTGGCCATTTAAGGCTAAAGAAAAAGTATCCCTCTTGGAAGAATTAGCTTTTGTTTGTTATGCCTTTATGATACTGGCTAATATCAGTAGAAGGAAATGCACTTTCCAAATTCATGAGTACTGTTTTCTGTTTAAACATCAATATCCATAGCTGAATATATTCTGCCTTCATCATGGTCACTAGTAAATGAAATTGTCTTCACAGTTCCATCAAATAACCAGGTTATTAGCAATAGCTCTCTCAAGGCAAAACCTGTTATTTTTCAAAAATTTGAAATTAATCATAGATGTAGAAATACTCAGAATTTTAATTCCCTGTTGCAAAAATTAGTTAATTTGTCTTTAGTGTTATTAGCTTGTATTTAGCCTTTATCATAATGTTTTAAAATTAAGAAGAAAAAATAGTAACTGATGACTCATTAACAAAAGATTGTGATAATCAAATAATTTAAAAGCTCATGCTGTGTAACTGAATTAAGAAGTATATTTTTCACTAACAAATGTGTTTTTCTGACAAATACTTTTGAAAAAGGTAAATCAATAAATATATACATCATACACTTATACACACACACACATACACATATATATATGCATCTTATTTGTCAATTATACCTCAATAATGCTGGAAAATATAAAGGGGAAGGAAACAAAGTATATCTTTTTATTCATTCATCAAACGATTTCAGAGTACCTATAATGGGCTAACTATTGCTTTAGACATGAAAGATACACCTCTGAAAAAATTAACATATAATCCTTTCTCTCATAGACCTTTTTTATTAGAGTATATATTCCATTAAGCAGTTGAATAAGTACATAGCAAAATAAAATTTTTAACCCTAATTTTTCTCATAATCTGAAAGTCAGAGAACCTCAATTCTCAAAGCCTGAGACAACAGTATTTGAAAGCATAATAATCATAAAATGTGTGCCAAACCAAACTTTATCATTTGTTCTTCTATACCTTTCCATAATCTTCCATTATTTACTCACATTAAAAAAATAATTATATTTTAACCTAAATAAATGAGAAATAGAACAAATTAAACATGAAGTTAGCAGAAGAAAGGAAATAATAAGGATTAGGGAAAAGATAAAGAATGGAGAACAGAAAAACAACAAAATGAAGAGATAGACTTTTTAAACTATTTATAAAATGGACAATATTAAATTAAATTAAAATAAAAATAGTCAAAAAATAAAAGAGGAAATAAAAGAGGAAATATTACAAAAGATACTACAGAAATAAAAAAATAAGACTTCTATGAATAATGATATGACAACAGACTGGATAACAAAAGACTGGATAAATTCCTAAAAACATGTAACCTACCAAGATTGAATCATGAAGAAAGAAAATCTGAGTAGACTTATAACTATTAAGGAGATTGAATCATTAATCAGAAACCGTCTAACAAAAATTAAGGCCCAGAACCAGATAGCTTCACCAGTGAATCCACCAAGTGTTTAAAGAAGAATTCACACGAATTTTTCTCAAACTCTTGTGAAAAATGGAAGACAGCATTTCCAAACTTATGTTATGACGACAGTATTAGCCTGATACCAAACAAAAAGATACTACAAGAAAGAAAATGATGGCACAATAATCCTGTTGAAGATAGATGCAAAAGTTTTCAACAAAATACTAGCACATCAAATTCAAAAGTACATTGAAAATATCATACATCAAAACAAGTGAGATTTATCTATGGAATGGAGAGTTGTTTCAAAAGATGAAAATCAATCAACATGAAACACCATGTCAGCAGAATGATAGGTATAAATCACTTGATTTTAATTGATGTATATAAGGCATTTAACAAAATACAACATCTTTTCATGATACGAACACTTAACAACATAGGAGTAGAAGGAAATTACCCCAAAATAATAAAAGCCATACATGAAAAGCTCACAACTGGCATCATGAACCATAATGAAAAACTGAAAGCTTCTCCTCTATGATAAGGAACAAGTGAAAAATGGAAACTCAGGAACCCAGGAGAAAAGATGGAGGCATAAGTAGTGTGGTGGAAATCTCCTCCCAAAACCACATATGTTTTGAAAATACAGCAAATACAACTATTCATAAAAGAGTGACCACAAGTAACAGTACACCAGCCAGTCTACATCTGGGAGAAGTCAACATCTCACAGAAAAGGGTAAGGTAAAAACCTGTGACCTGGCAGGACCTGAGCACTACACCTATTACAGCTCACCAGCAGGAGGAAAAGAATCAGAGCATGGAGGGAGTGGAAGCACAGGACTGTTAAATACCCAGCCCTAGAAATATTCCCCAGGATCACCGACCCACAATTCACAGTGCTCTGGAGATTAGAGGGGCTGAAAAGCAAAGTCTGAGACTAAGACTATGAACAGGTTCCCAAAACTGGTTGCCCTGGGAAAATAGAAAAGAAGTGCTTTAAGTGATCTCTCAAAAGTCAGAGTGCTACTCAAAGGGTAAGGGTGCAGGAGAAGGAACAGGTGAACAAAATCATCCTGGCACACTCATCCCAGGAGGCTGAGAACTTTCAGGAACTTCAGGTGTCATATCCCCCTGGTTGGCAATACAGCCCCGAGGCTCCTCATCATGATAAACAACCTGACACTCCTTCCTCCTCACAGTACCTACATGCAAACTGGCTTTCCCTGCCCTTTCTTCAGACCACCCAGAGGGCAGCCCCATCTACAGCAACTACACAGTTCAACAAAGAGACTTTACCATGCAATTGCTAACAAGCCCAGACCCAGAGGCTGCTCCCTACATGTGGTTGATGGGCACAAACAGCGGAAATGGGGGCTGATGCCAGGAGCCATGAAGGGGCTTTGTAATCATGGCAGAACACACACTGCTTACTTGCAACACCCACCAGCACCCAAGGCCATCCTGAGGACCACTCAGCCCATGGCAGATCAGGAGATTAACCTAGAGGCTGCTCTCTGCAAGCAGTTAACAGGTACAGACAGCAGAGACAGACACAGTGAGTAGCAAGCAGGAAGGGTCTTTGTCCTCCCAGCTGACACCTGTGCCACTCGAAGGCAACCACTCCCATACTTCCAGGGCTGTGAAAAGGCAGAAGAACCTTGTTCAATCCAAAATCCCTCAAACACCAGAAAGAGGGCTTGGTGAGACTGAACTCACCTATATTCCTGAAAAATAAATCAAAATAAAAGCCATAAGCATGCTGATGGAGCTACAGAGAAAAATATTTAAGAGCTAAGGGATAAATTCAGGATGGAGATAACAGAAAAACAAAAAAAGGAGGGATTTAAAAGCAGATTAGATGAGGTAGAGGAGACTGTTAATGAAACAGAAATCAGGCAAAATGAATGCAGAGAAGCAAAGGCAGTAAGAGAAAAAGGGATCAAAACAAATGAAAGAATATTAAGAGAACAGTGTGACCAATTAAAAAGGAACAATATTTGCATTATAGGGCTACCAGAAGAAGAAAAGAGAGAAAAAGGGATAGAAAGTGTCTTTGAAGAAGTATTGCTGAAAACTTCCCCAATCTGGGGAAGGAAATAGTCTCTCAGGCCATGGAAGTGTACAGATCTACCAACACAAGGGACCCAAAAGGACAATACCAAGACATATAATAATTAAAATGGCAAAGATAAAGGACAAGGACAGAGTATTAAAAGCAGCCAGATAAAGAAAAAATGATCACTCACACAGGAAAACCTGTCAGGCTATCATCAGACTTCTCAGCAGAAATATTACAGGCAGATGGATGTGGCATGATATATTCAATGCAATAAAACAGAAGGGCCTAAAATCAAGAATACTCTACCCAGAAAGATTATCATTGAAATATGAAGCAGGGATTACACAATTCTCAGATAAGCAAAAGTTGATGGAATTTACATCCCACAAACCATCTCTATGATGCATTTTAAAGAGACTGCTCTAGATGGAAGTGTGCCTAGGACTAAAGAGCTTTCACCATAGAAAATAAAACCACAGCAAAGGAAGTAGACCAACTAAATAGTAACCATATGCAAAATTAAATCAGTTACCCCAAAAGTCAGTGAAGGGATAAACAAAGAATACAGAATATAACACCTAACATATAAAGAGTAGAGAAGGAAGAAAAAGAAGGAATAGAAAAAAGAATCATCAGACTGTGTTTATAATAGCTTAATAGGTGAGTTAAGGAAGACTGCTAGATAGTAAATAAGCCTCACTTGAACCTTTGGTAACCACAAATCCAAAGCCTGAAATGGCAATAAGTACATATCTATTGATAATCACCCTAAATGTAAATGGACTGAATGCACGAACCAAAAGACACAGAGTTACAGAATGGATAAAAAAGAAGACCCATCTATATGCTGCCTACAAGAGACTCACTTCAAACCCAAAGACACACACAGATTAAAACTAAAGGGATGGAAAAACATATTTCATGCAAACAAAAAGGAGAAAAAAAGCAGGTTTTGCAGTATCTGTATCAGACAAAATAAACTTCAAAACAAAGTAACAAGAGACAAAAAAGGACATTACATAATGATAAAAGGATCAGTCCAATAAGAGGATATAACCACCATTAATATCTATGTACCAAACACAGGAACACCTACATATGTGAAACAAACACTAATGGGATTAAAGGGGGAAATAGAATGCAATGCATTCATTTTAGGAGACTTTAGCACACCACTCACTCCAAAGGACAGATCAACCAGACAGAAAATAAGGAAGGAGACAGAGGCACTGAACTACACAATAGAACAGATGGATCTATCAGATATCTATAGACCACTCCACCCAAAAGCAGCAGGATACACATTGTTCTCAAGTATACATGGAACATTTTTAAGAACAGGTCACATACTAGGCCACAAAAAGAGCCTAAGTAAATTGAGAATGATTGAAATTGTACCAACCAACTTCTCAGAACACAAAGGTATAAAATAGACATAAATTGTACAAAGAAAAGAAAAAGGTTCAAAAACACATGGAGGCTTAAAAACAGGCCCCTAAATAATAAATTAATAAATGGTTCAATAATCAAATTAAAGCAGATATCAAGCAACATATGGACACAAATTAAAATAACAGCTAAAAAAAAAAAAAAAAAGAACAGCTCAATGCCCAAACTCTGTTGGATGTAGCAAAGGCAGTTCTAAGAAGAAAGTATATAGCAATCCAGGCTTATTTAAAGAAGGAAGAACAATCCCAAATGAGCAGTCTAAATTCACCATTATTGAAACTGTAAAAAGAAGAAATGAGGCCCAAAGTTAGAAAAAAAGGGACATAATAAAGATCAGAGAAGAAATAAATAAAATTGAGAACAATAAAACACTAGAAAAAATTAATGAAACTAGGAGCTGGATCTTTGAGAAAATAAACAAAATAGATAACCCCATAGCCAGACTTATCAAGAAAAAAAGAGAGTCTACACACATGAACAGAATCAGAAAAGAGAAAGGAAAAGTCACTATGGACACCACAGAAATACAAATAATTATAAGAGAATACTATGAAAATCTATATGCTAACAAGCTGGATAACCTGGAAGAAATGGACAACTTCCTAGAAAAACACAACCTTCCAAGACTGACCCAGGAAGAAGCAGAAAATCCAAACAGACCAATTAACAGCAATGAAATTGAATTGGTAAAAAAAAAAAAAAACTACCAAAGAACAAAACTCCTGTACCAAATGCATTCACTGCTGAATTTTATCAGACATTTAAAGACGGTATAATACACATCCTTCTCAAAGTTTTCCAAAAATAGAACAGAAGGGAATACTTCCAAACTCTTTCTATGAAGCCAGCATCAGTCCAATACCAAAACCAGGGAAAGACACCATAAAAAAAGAAAACTACCAGCCAATATCCCTGATGAACACAGGTGCATAAATACTCAACAAAATATTAGCAAACCGAATTCAAAAATACATCAAGAGGATCATACATCGTGATCAAGTGGGATTCATCCCAGGGATGCAAAGATGGTACAACATTCAAAAATCCATCAACACCATCCACTATATCAAAAAACAGAAAGACAAAAAACACATGATCATCTCCATAGAAGCTGGAAAATCATACAACAAAATTCACCATCCATTCATGATAAAAACTCTCAACAAAATGTATATAGACGGCAAGTACCTCAACATAATACAGGCCATATATGACAAATGCACAGCCAATGTCATATTTAACAGTGAAAAGCTGAAAGCTTTTCCTCTAAGATTGGGAAGAAGACAAGGAAGCCCATCTTCACTGATTTTGTTCAACATAGTGCTGGATGTCCCAGCCAGTGCAATCAGACAGCACAAAGAAATAAAAGGAAGACAGAATGGTAAGGAAGAAGTTAAACTGTAACTGTCTGCAGATGACAAGATAATGTACATAAAAAACACTAGAGAATCCACTCCAAAACTTCTAGAACTAATATCTTAATTCATCAAAGTTGCAGGATACAAAGTTAATACACAGAAATCTGTTGCATTCCTAAACAGTAATGGTGAACTAGGAGAAAGAGAAATTAGGAAATCAGTACCATTCAAAACTGCATCAAAAAGAATAAAATTCCTAGGAATAAACTTAACCAAAGAAGTGAAACACATATACCCTGAAAACTAGAAGACAGTTGAGAGAAATTAAAGAGGACACTAACAAGTGGAAACTCATCCCATGCTTTTGGCTAGGAAGAATTAATATGGTCAAAATGGCCATCCTGCCTAAAGCGATCTACAGATTCAATGCAATCCCGATCAAAATACCAAGAGTATTCTTCAATGAACTAGAACAAATAGTGTTGAAATTCATATGGAACCACAAAAGATGCCGAATAGCCAAAGCAATCCTGATAAGGAAGAATAAAGTAGGGGGATCTCACTTCACAACTGCAAGCTCTACTACAAATTCACAGTAACTAAGACAATTTTTACTGGCACAAGTAGAAAGCCACAGACCAGTGGAACAGAATAGAGAGTCCAGATATTAACCCAAACATATATGGTCAATTAAAATATGATAAAGGAGCCATGGCATACAATGAGGAAATGACAGGCTCTTCAACAGATGGTGTTGGCAAAACTGGACAGCCACATGTAAAAGAATGAAACTGGATTATTGTCTAACCAATACATAAAAGTAAGTTTGAAATGGATCAAAGACCTGAATGTATGTCATGAAACCATAAAACTCTTAGAAAAAAGCATAGGCAAAATGTCTTGGACATAAACATGAGCAACTTCTTCATGATCATAACTCCCTGGGCAAGTGAAAGAAAAGCAAAAATGAAAAAGTGGGACTATATCAAACTGAAAAGATTCTGTACAGCAAAGGACACCATCAATAGAACAAACAGGTATCCTTACAGTATGGGAGAATATATTCATAAAGGACAGATCTGATAAAGGGTTGACATCCAAAATATACAAAGAGCTCATGCACCTTAACAAACAGAAAGCACATAATCCAATTAAAAAATGGTCAGAGGAGCTGAACAGACAGTTCTCCAAAGAAGAAATTCAGATTGGTCAACAGACACATGAAAGGATGCTCCACATCACTAGTCATCAGAGAAATGCAAATTAAAACCACAACGAGATATCACCTCACACCAGTAAGGATTGCCACCATTCAAAAGACAAACAACAAATGTTGGCGAGGTTGTGGAGAAAGGGAAACTCTTCTACACTGCTGGTGGGAATGTAAATTAGTTCATCCATTGTGGAATGCAGTATGGACATTCCTCAAAAAGCTCAAAATAGAAATACCATTTGACCCAGGAATTCCACTCCTAGGAATTTACCCTAAGAATGCAGCAGCCCAGTTTGAAAAAGACATATGCACCCCTATGTTTATTGCAGCACTGTTTACAATAGTCAAGAAATGGAAGCAACCTAAGTGTCCATCAGTAGATGAATGGATAAGGAAGATGTGGTACATACACACAATGGAATATTATTCAGCCATAAGAAAAAAACAAATCCTACCATTTGCAATAACATGGATGGAGCTAGAGGGTATTATGCTTAGTGAAATGAGCCAGGTGGAGAAAGTCAAGTATCATATGATTTCACTCATCTGTGGAGCATAAGAACAAAGTAAAAACTGAAGGAGAAAAACAGCAGCAGACTAACAGAATCCAAGAATGGACTAACAGTTACCAAAGGGAAAGGGACTGGGGAGTATGGGTGGTAAGGGAGGGGTAAGGGAGGGGTCAATAAAAGGGGTATTATGATTAGTATGTATAATGTAGGGGGTGGCAATGTGAGGGCTGTACAACACAGAGAAGACAAGTAGTGTTTCTATAGCATCTTATTACACTGATGGGCAGTGACTGCAGTGGGGTATGTGGGGGGAACAGGGTGATGGGGGGAGTCTAGTAACCGTAATGTTCCTCATGTAACTGTAAATTAATGTTGCCAAAATTTTAAAAATGGGCAAAGGATGTGAACAGACACTTCTCCAAAGAAGAAATTCAGATGGCCAACAGGCAGATGAAAAGATGCTCCACATCGCTAATCATCAGATAAATGCAAATTAAAACCATAATGAGATATCACCTCTCACTAGTTAGGATGGCCAACATCCAAAAGACAAGAAACAAAAAATGCTGATTAGGATGTGGAGAAAGGGGAACCCTCCTACACTGCCATTTGAAATATATATCAGCTCAACCATTGTGGGACACATTATGGAGGTTGCTCAAAAAACTAAAAATAGAAATACCATTTGACCGAGGAGTTCCACTCCTAGGAATTTTCCCTAAGTATACAGTATCCCAGATTCTAAAAAACATATGCACCCCTATGTTTATCATAGCACTATTTACAATATCCAAGAAATGGAAGCAACCTAACTGTCTATCAGTAGATGAAAGGATAAAGAAGATGTGGTACATATACACAATGGAATACTATTCCGCCATATGAAGAAAACAAATCGTACCATTTACAACAACATGGATGGAGCTAGAGGGTATTACGCTCAGTGAAATATGCCAGGTGGAGAGAGACCAGTACCAAATGATTTCACTCATCTGTGGAGTATAACAACAATGGAAAAACTGAAGGAACAATACAGCAGCAGACTCACAGGACCGAAGAAGTATGACTAGTTACCAATGGGACAGGGATTGGGCAGGTTGTGTGGGAAAGGAGGGTTAAGAGGATTAAGGATTAAGGGGCATTATGATTAGCACACATAAATTAGGAGGGTGGTTATGGGGAAGGTAGTATAACACAGAGAAGACAAGTAGTGCTTCTATAGCATCTTACTGCACTGATGGACAGTGACTGTAATGGGGTTTTTGGTGGGGAATTGATAAGGGGGTTATCTAGTAACCACAGTGTTACTCATGTGATTGTATATCAATTATACCTTAATAAAATATTGGACACTCATTTCTGTTTTACATTGTAATGGAAACCTTGGAGGAATTTGGTAGGAAAAAGAAACAAAAGGCATCCAAATGAAAAAGAAAAAAGTAGAATTATCTCTGTTCACAAATGAAATTATCATATGTGTAGAAAAATGTAAATATTCCAACAAAAGACTGTTAGAACTAATAAAAAATTCAATAAAATTGCAGAATGAAAATAAACAGAAAGATCTTTTGCATTTCAGTACATTAACAATGAAAAATCCAAGAAGGCAATTAAGAATATAATCCCATTCGTATCACAATCAAAATAATAAAATACTCAACAATAAACTTAATGAAGTTGATAGATGACATACACTAAAAACAACAAAAGATTTGTGAAAGAATTATGGATATAAATAAATGGAAAGATATCCCATGTTCATAGAATAGAAGACTTACTATTTCAAAAGTATCCATAGTACATGAAGCAACCTATAGATTCAATGCACTCTCTACTAAAATAACTATGGCATGCTTTATGGAAACATGAAAAAAGATCCTAAAATTCATATGGAATGTGGATGAATGTGAATGGCATTAATCTGAGTGAAATAAGCCAGACAAAGACAAATACTGCCTGACATCAATTATATGTTATATCTGAAATAGTTAAATTCATTGAAACTGTAAGTAAAATAGTGGCTTCCAGGTGTTGGGCAAAGGACATAAAAGGGATTACTGTTCAGTGGGCATAAAGTTTAAGTAATGCAAGACAGAAAAGTTTTAGATATATGAGGTAGTCATTGTGCTTGTAGTTAACAATACTGACTGCAAACTTAAAATTCAACAACAGAGGATGATGTCAGTATCATGAGAGTGCAAGACATTTCTCCTTTTTATCTCTCCTTTTAACATCTAAAAATCAGTATCTGTCCACAAACAAAAGAACTCCAGTGGGAGTTGTTGGAACCATTGTTATATGCACCCAGGAGAAGTCTAGCTCACCTGTGCATTGAGTAATAGGCAGACAGAGTTTGGTACAGGCTGTAGAACCAGCAGAAGCCAATATTCCAACCTGAATATGTCCTGACAGTGATTGAGGATAACATGGAAAGTTCAGGCTTTGCTGGACACCCACAAAGAAGAGGGACTTTGTATAAGTACAGCCATCCCAAGGAGAGATTCTAGCACTCAGTGGGAGCAAAAACGTATATGAGTTTGGATGCACTGGAGAAGGTAAGAAGAACTTTGTGAGTGCTGCCTTTCCCTCATGGTGACACAGAATGGGGGTGAACTAGACAGTGACAAGTTTTTCCATAGGTGTATGGGAGAACAGATAGTAAGTGCTTGGCTTCCCCAGCTGCATGGAACGCTGCTGGAGAAACCTATTTCTCTCCCACACAACTCAGAATATTGAGCTGTGATGTGAGGGGAGGGAGAAGACTGGGATAAAGGCAGATACAAATATCAAAGGACACTAAAATAATGTTATTCCTGCTGACCATTTTTATGACCCCAGCAGGAAGCACACCCAGAGCCCCTGGAAGAATGTCACCTGTGGATCCCTCCACCTGATCCATGGGTGTCCCCAGTGTACTAATAGCTAAACCTACACCTTCCCTCATCTCACTTTGTTCAAGCTCCTTGTTCAGGCTTCCAAGAGTAGAAGCAAAATGAAGCTTCATTAGACAGGGAATGCCCTCATAAAACAGGCCAGGGTCTGTAGGCAAGTGAGAAATTATGAACTGGAGTTGTAGCACTACTTTCTGGAATACAAAAGAAAGGTTTCCTGCAGTCTGCTTGGTGAGTTGTAAGAATCATAGAAGACATACTAGCTAAGAAATTAATCCAAAAGAAGAAGCAATAAGTGTGGAGCAGGTGTATCCATACAAAGTGGGAGAAGGCCCCTGATATAATCAGGACCAATGAAAAATATTTCCCATGCAAAAGCAATTAGTAAATATTTAAGGAGATGTCCACACATTCAAATGAAAAACAACAAAACAAAAACTCAAAGGAACATGAAGAATCAAGGAAATAGTTCATCACTAAAAGATATCAGTAATCCTCCAGTAAAAAAAATTTAAGTACAATCTTGCTATCTAGCTGATAAGGTATTCAAAAGTTGTCTTTAGGAAATTCAAAGAGCTACAAGCAAACACAGAGGGAAAATTCAAAGAAATCAGGAAAACCAAAGAATAACAAAATGAGAAATTTAACAAAGGGATGGAAATAATAATAAAAAATACTAAACAACAATTCTAGAATTGAAGAATTCAAAGAAATAAAATGAAAAAGAAAATAAAGTAGAGAACATATAAATCAGAATAGACCAAACAGAAGACAGGATAAACTGAAGGATAGGAACTTTGAACTAAGAATAAGAGAACAAACAAAAGGAATGAAAAACAGTGAGGGAAGCCTTAATAATGCATATGACACAATCAAAGTTATAAATATTAGAATAATTTTAGTTCCAGAAGAAAAGAAGAAGGCAGACAGTTATTTAAAGAAAAAATACCTGAGAACATACCAAATCTACTAAGACTGAATGTGGAGGAAAAAGAAAATCTGAACAGACCAATAATGACTAAAAGCTTGAAGCATTATTCAAAAACCTCTCAATGCAGAAAATCCCAGGACCAAACAGCCTCTCTAGAGAATTCACTAAAATTTACAGAATAATTATCACCAATCTTTCTCAAACTCTTCCAAAAATTTGAAGAGAAAGAAATACTTCCAAACTAATTTTGTGAGGCCAGCATTACCCTGATGCCAAAGCTAGATAAGGACACTACAAGGAAATTATAGACAAATATCTTAGGGAGAATAGTGGAAAAAATGGTACAGTAGGAAGGCAAAGCAGAAAACTCCTCCCACATACACAAGGAAGCAACTACAGCAAATACAACTAACCCTGAAAATGCCCTGAGGACTGCAGAACAGACCACCTACATCTCATAAAGAAGAGAAGACCGCATTGAGAAAGATAAGGTGAAAAAACCATGATTGATGAGATCCAAGCCCTTCCCCCATCACAGACTACAAGTGAGAGGTAAAAGAATGGGGTGGGGAGGGGATGAGCAGTCAGAAACCTGGTGCAACTGACCCTGGAGATCTGCTCCAGGAAAATGAGTCCCCACTGAGGCTGGACACTAGGGAGAGTTGGAGCACTCTTGGAGGCCAAGACTCCTGTTGCTTGTCCAGGCCAGGCACATTCTTTCAGTATAGCTGAGACCCCACATAGAGGCAGCAGTTTGAAAGGTTCACCAACATCAGGAAGTGTGCCAGAAGGGCAGGGGCTGGACGGAGCACTCTCTCCTTAGGAGAGACAGGTGGATGACACTTTCCCATCCCTTCCTCTGCCTAATTGGTTGGGTACACATGGGAGTCACTTCCACAACATTACATTAGCCCTGCTGGCATCTCAGCCCTGCAGCATACTTCCCTACACACCCAAATGTGTGTCCCAGCATGGTTAGTTTTTGACCCATGAAAGAGGAGGGAGACTTTGCTGCCTGGCAGCCATAGAGAGTTTTTCCCACCTGTTCCATCCCTCTCTCAGTCAAACCAGTGAGGCACCTGTGGGAGCCAGTTCCAAATATACAATCTTCCTTACAGGTGGCTCAGGCCTTTTGCAGGAGTCCCCTGAGCACCTGACCCACCAACCCAGTGAGTTCAATAGTGACCACCATTGCTGTCAGTCAGGAAAATAGTGGCCCCATCCATAAGGATCCCAGCAGAAGGGTCGCAGAGCAAATAAATGGCACAGTGGTGAACTGTAAGCCTATACTGATGGGTATAAGTCACTTCCCATAGGCAGGGAAAAGGTGTCCTGCCACAGCTCATCATCAACAACAGTGGCTCCACTGCAATGGAGAACCAGGAACTGGTGAGCAAAGAGTCTTGAGCTATGGGCACCAAGGGATGCCTTCTACATAAGATACTGCATTCTAGACCAGGAGGTATACTGGATCTACCTAACAAAAGGGAAGAAACATAGAAACCCAGGCAAAATGAGGAAGCAGAGGATATGTTCCAAACAAAAGAACAAAATACATTACCAGAAAAAGAACTAAATGAAACAGAGATTATGAATCTTCTTGAAAAAGATTTCAAGTAACAATCATGTTGCTCATTGATCTGGGAAAAAGAAATGATGCTTTCACTGAGAACTTCATAAAATATATTGGAAATTGAAAAATAGTCACTCCGAGCTGAAGAATACAATAACAGAAAAGAAAAATACAATGGGGGAAGTGAATAGTATAATGTGGCAAGTAGAGGAGAGACTCAATGAGATGAAAATTAGAGAACAGGAAAACAACAAAACTGAGGAAAAGAGAGAAAAAATAATTTCCCCAAATGAGAAGATTCTAAGAGAGCTGTCTGATAACTCCAAATGAAGCAATATTCACATAAAAGAGGTTTGAGGGAGGAGAGACAAAGGAATAGAAAGTCTCACTGAACAAATAATAGCTGAAAACTTCCCAAATCTGAGGAAGGAAATAGACACACAGGTCCTGGAAGCACAGAGAGCACCAACAAACAAAAGGAACCCAAGGAAGACTACACCCAGACACAGAGTAATTAAAATGGCAAAGACTAAAGATAAATAGAATTTCAAAAGCAAAAAGAGAGAGGCAGATAGTTACCTATAAGGGAAACTCCACAAGGCTATCAGCAGATTTCTCAGCAGAAACATTACAGGAGAGAAGGGAGTGGCATGAAATATTTATGTATTCAAAGAAAAAACCCATAACCAAGAATCCATTACCCAGCAAGTTTATCATTCAGAATTGAAGGAGAGATTAAAATATTCCCAGATAAACTAAAGTTAAAATAATTAGCCACTGTAAACCAGCCTAATATTATGTGTTAAAGGGACTTCTATAAATGGAAATGTTCTTAATCACAAACATTTTTCACTGGTGAATATAAACCTAGAGTGAAGTTAGTAGAACATTAACTACAAAGCAAGTATGAAGATTTTTTAAAAGTAGTAAAATCAACTATACACAAATCCATCAAAGGATACACATAATTTACAGATTATGACATACATAAAGAGAAAAGGAAGGAGAATTTAAAAAGTAATACTATATGATTGTGTTTCAAATAGAGAAACCATCAACATATATTTAGGAAACTGTGAACTTAATGGTAACCACAAAACTAAAGTTTATAAAACACACACACAAAATACTTAAAGAAATCCAAGCATAACAGTAAAGAAAACCATAAAATCAAAAGAGAAGAGTATAAGAGAGGAACTACAAAAACAGCCAGAAAATAATTAGCTAAACAGCAATAAGGAAATATGTATCAATAAATACCTTATATGTAAAAGGACTAAATTAACCAATTAAAAGACATAGGGTGGCAGAATGCATAAAGAACAAAAGACCTATTGATATGCTGGCCACAAGAGACTCATTTCATACATAAACATATACATACACTGAAAGAGGAAATGGAAGAAGATACTTCATGCAAATGAAAGGGAGAAAAAAGGAAGAGTAGCAGACAAAATACACTTCAAAAGAAAGGCCTAACAAGTGACAAGCATATTACATAATGATAAAGGGATCAGACCAACAACAGGATATAAGAAGTGTAAATATCTGTGTACCCAACATAGGAGCACCTAAACACATAAAACAAATACTAACAGAACTAAAGGGGGAAATAGAAAGCAACACAATCACAGTAGGAGACTTTAACAGACCACTTATATCCATGGACAGATAATGGAGAAAGAAAATAAATAAGGAAACAGAGGCAGTAAACAACACACTATATCAGACGGACTTAATAGATTTAAACAGAAAATTAAACCCAAAAGCAACAGGATTTTTTTTTCTCATGTGCACATGGAACATCCTCCATATTAGGACACAAGAAGAGCTTAAAATTTTGAAAAAGATTGAAATTATATGAAACATCTTTTTAGGTAACAATGAAATGGAACTAGGAATCAATTACATAAAAAAACACTACAAACACATGGAGACTATGTAATGTATTTCTAAATAATCAAAGGATCAATCAATAAACCAAATAATAAGTCAACCCCTGCATGGAGACAAATTAAAACAAAAATACACAATTTCAAAAAATGTGGGATGCTGCAAAAGCAGTTCTACGAGGGAAATATATAACAATGTAGGTCTAACTCAGGAAACCAGAAAAATCACAAATAAACAGGGTAAATTCATAACCAAATAAACTAGGAAAAGTAGAACAAATGAAAAACAAATTGAATAGAAGAGACATAAAGATCAGAGCATAAATAAATAAAATAGAGAATAATAAAACAATAGAAAAAAGTCAATGAAACCAAGGACTTGTTTGTTTACAAGATTAATAAAAGAGACAAACCTCTACACAGACTGATCAACAAAATGAGACAGAACACAAAAAAATCATAAACATTAAAGAAGTTATAGCTGACACCACTGAAATTCAAAGAATATTAAATAATTCTACAAAAAGTTATATGCTGATAAATTGGACAAACTAGAGTAAATGGACAAATTTCAAGAAAAGTACAATCTTCCAAAACAGAACAAGGAAGAACCAGAAAATTTAAATAGATCAATTACAAGAGAAAAATGGAATTTGTAATTAAAAAACCCCCAACAAAATTCCTGGACCAGGTGGTTTGGCAGCTGAATTCTACCCAAGATTTAAAGGAGAGCTAATACCCATTATCCTTAAGTATTCTACAAAATATAAGAGGAGGGAGCACTTCCAGACTCATTCTATGAGGCCAGCATCAGTCTAATGCCAAAACCAAACAAAGACATTACATTAAATAACAGGCCAATATCCCTGATCAACAATAATGCAAAAATACTTTAAAAAATGTTACCAAATTGACTCAAAATTACATCAAAAGGATCAACCTTCACTACCAAGTGGGATTTATTCCAGGGATAAAAGGATGTTACAATATTCATACATCAATCAATATGATACACCACATTTAACAAAAGGATAAAAACCATATGATTATATCAATAGATGCTGGAAAAGCATTTGACAAAACTCAATGTCCATTCATGATAAAAATCTCAACATTATGGGTATACAGGGAACATACCTCAAAATAAACAGCATATATGACAAACCCACAGCTAACGTCATACTCAATGGCAAAAAGCTGGAGGCTTTTCCTCTAAGATCATGAACAAGACAAGGGCACCCACTCTCACCACTTTTATTCAACATAGTATTAGAAGTTGTGGCTATGGCAATCAAACAAGGGAAAAAGATAAAAGGCATTCAAATTGGTAAGGAAGTAAAACTGTCACTATTTGTAAATGATATGATACTATACACAGAAAACTCTAAAGACCACCAAAAAACTAGTAGAACTAATCATTGGATAATTGGATTCAGCAAAGATGCAGGAAAGAAAGCCAATATACAGAAAACTTTTGCATTCCTATGTAGTAAAAATGAACTAGCAGAAAGAGAAAACAGGAAACAAATTCCATTTCCAATTGCATCAAAAAGAATAAAACACCAAGGATTAAACATAACCAAGGAGGTGAAAGACCTGCACTCTGAAAACTATAAGACACTGATGAAATAAATTAAATACATAAACAAATGGATATTTATCCCATGCTCATGGATAGGAAGAATTAATATTGCCAAAATTGCCTTCCTGCCCAACACAATTTACTTATTCAATGCCATCCCTATCAATATACCAATGACATTTTTCAGTTAACTTGAGCAAATAAACTTTTTAATTTAATTTAATTTAATTTAATTTAATTTAATTTAATTTAATTTTATTTTATTTTATTTTATTTTATTTATTTATTTATTTTTCCCTGGATAATTATTTTTTATTGAAGGGTAGTTGACACACAGTATTACATTAGTTTCAGGTGTACAACACAGTGATTCAACATTTATATACATGATAATTCTAGGTACCAGCTATCACCATACCAAGTTGTTACAATATTTTGACTATATTCCTTATGCTATACATTACATCCCGGTTACTTATTTATTTTACAATTGGAAGTGTGTACTTTTTTTTTTTTTGAGGGCATCTCTCATACTTATTGATCAAATGGTGGTTAACAACAGTAAAATTCTGTATAAGGGGGTCAATGCTCAATGCACAATCATTAATCCACCCCAAGCCTAATTTTCGTCAGTCTCCAATCTTCTGATGCATAACAAACAAGTTCTTACATGGAGTACAAATTCTTACATAGTGAACAAGTTACATGGTGAACATTACAAGGGCAGTCATCACAGAAGCTTTCGGTTTTGTTCATGCATTATGAACTATAAACAGTCAGTTCAAATATGAATATTCATTTGATTTTTATACTTGATTTATATGTGGATACCACATTTTTCTCTTTATTATTATTACTTTTAATAAAATGCTGAAGTGGTAGGTAGATACAAGATAAAGGTAGAAAACATAGTTTAGTGTTGAAAGAGAGCAAATGTAGATGATCAGGTGTGAGCCTGTAGACTATGTGTTAATCCAAGCTAGACAAGGGCAATAAAACATCCACATATGCAGAAGATTTCTCTCAGAACAGGAGGGGGGAGGTTCTAAGCCTCACCTCTGTTGATCCCCATTTTCTCACCTGATGGCCAACCTGCGACTGTGCCTGTCTTAGGTTGTTCCTCCCTTGAGGAATCTTACGCGTCTCTGGCTAACCAGTCATCCTCCAGGGCCATACAGGGAAAAGTTAAGTTGGTAAG
Source organism: Manis pentadactyla (assembly GCF_030020395.1). NCBI lineage: Eukaryota > Metazoa > Chordata > Mammalia > Pholidota > Manidae > Manis > Manis pentadactyla. Next base: position 75,262,258 of record NC_080038.1, read on the forward strand.
TGAGAGGGAAGCCTTATTGTTTGAAAAGGTTAGCTTTTTACTTTTTTGCATATTTATGCCCTGTGGCTTCTATGCCCAGCATTTGTCTTGAGGTGTCTTTACCACTTGGAAGAATTATGATACTCGGTAAATTGGATATGTGGCACAAATTCTATATAAGGGTTGTAATTAGGTAGGAAGAAGAAAAGCTATAGAAGTAGCAGGTGGAAGAAAACCTGGGAAGATTGATTATTTCTTTGACATATCTTCTTGTAGAGTAACTTCAGCATGTATAGGTTTTAAACTACTAATTAAATTGTGCACACACATTAACATAATAGGAGTACAGTTATGTAACCAAAGCATACCTGTAATTACCAGTCATCTCCAGTGAAACCAAGAAAACCAGTTAGCCACCATAGGCTTTTGTGAAAACTTATCTATGATATGGTGGATATTGTCCAACTGAACTTGAACAGTCTGAGAGAATTCAGATAAATTAAAACAACCCATTCCTGGCGACTGTTCACATCCCATATGTTCTTTTAACAGTAAATAGTCTGTGGTTGTAAGATTTTGGAGTGCTAAAATTTGCATTTCTCCTAATTCTTGGTTGAGTTCCAACAGTACAGACCCAGTCAAATTTGTTGTTTTACTGTATGCACAGGCCAGCTTAGCTATCTCCTTCATCATTCCCATGGCAAGTTCAGGAATTGGTGGGATGAGTGCATCTACACCTGTGGCAGTGCGTGGATCTTTGTTGGGGTTTTTATTTGCTGATCATCTTCTGGCATGAGTCTTCCCGAGAGTGCTGATGTTGGAAGTTCTTTATCATATAGTATCTTAGTTCATTTTCGGGGTAGCCAAATTAGGCTTTGATCCTCTGTATAAACACAAACAGACCCTTTGCCTACACTTTTATATGCCCTTTATACCCTTGTGTAGGACTCATTGGAGGTCTCCACAAAGGAACTGCCTTTTTTTATCATTAATGTACACTTACATGACGAATACTTTTTTTACTAGGCTTTCCCCTATACCAGGTCCCCCCTATATACCCCTTTACAGTCACTGTCCATCAGCATAGCAAAATGGTGTAGAATCACTACTTGTCTTCTCTGTGTTGTACAGCCTTCCCCTTTCTCCCACCCCCCTATGGATGCTAATCTTAATAACCCCCTTTTTCTCCCCCACCTTATCCCTCCCCACCCACCCATCCTCCCCAGTCCCTTTCCCTTTCGTACCTGTTAGTCCATTCTTGAGTTCTGTGATTCTGCTGCTGTTTTGTTCCTTCAGGTTTTCCTTTGTTCTTATATTCCACAGATGAGTGAAATCATTTGGTATTTCTCTTTCTCTGCTTGTCTTGTTTCACTGAGCATAATAGCCTCCAGCTCCATCCATGTTGCTGCAAATGGTAGGATTTGCCCTTTTCTTATGGCTGAGTGGTATTCCATTGTGTATATGTACCATATTTTCTTTATCCATTCATCTATAGATGGACATTTAGGTTGCTTCCAATTCTTGGCTATTGTAAATAGTGCTGCAATAAACATAGGGGTGCATTTGTCTTTCTCATACTTGATTGCTGCAATCTTAGGGTAAATTCCTAGGAGTGCAATTCCTGGGTCAAATGGTATGTCTGTTTTGAGCATTTTGATGTACCTCCATACTGCTTTCCACAATGGTTGAACAAATTTACATTCCCACCAGCAGTGTAGGAGGGTTCCCCTTTCTCCACAGCCTCGCCAACATTTGTTGTTGTTTGTCTTTTGGATGGCAGCCATCCTTACTGGTCTGAGGTGATACCTCATTGTAGTTTTAATTTGCATTTCTCTGATAATTAGCGATGTGGAGCATCTTTTCATGTGTCTGTTTGCCATCTGTATTTCTTTTTTGGAGAACCGTCTGTTCAGTTCCTCTGCCCATTTTTTAATTGGGTTATTTGTTTTTGTTTGTTGAGGTGTGTGAGCTCTTTATACATTCTGGACGTCAAGCCTTTATCGGATGTGTCATTTTCAAATATATTCTCCCATACTGTAAGGTTCCTTTTTGTTCTATTCATGGTGTCTTTTGCTGTACAGAGCTTTTCAGTTTAATAGAGTCCAACTTGTTCATGTTTGCTGTTGTTTTCCTTGATCGGGGAGATATGTTCAAGAAGAGGTCACTCATGTTTATGTCTAAGAGGTTTTTGCCTATGTTTTTTTCGAAGAGTTTAATGGTTTCGTGACTTACATTCAGGTCTTTGATCCATTTTGAGTTTACTTTGGTATATGAGGTTAGACAATGGTCCAGTTTCATTCTCCTACATGTAGCTGTCCAGTTTTGCCAGCACCATCTGTTGAAGAGACTGTCATTTCACCATTGTATGTCCATGGCTCCTTTACCAAATATTTATTGACCATATATGTCTGGGTTAATGTCTGGATTCTCTAGTCTGTTCCACTTGTCTGTGGCTCTGTTCTTGTGCCAGTACCAAATTGTCTTGATTACTATGGCTTTATAGTAGAGCTTGAAGTTGGGGAGTGAGATCCCCCATACTTTATTCTTCTTTCTCAGGATTGCTTTGGCTATTCGGGGTCTTTGGTGGTTCCATATGAATTTTTGAATTATTTGTTCCAGTTCATTGAAGAATGTTGCTGGTAGTTTCATAGGGATTGCATCAAATCTGTATACTGCTTTGGGCAGGATGGCCATTTTGACGATATTAATTCTTCCTAGCCATGAGCATGGGATGCGTTTCCATCTGTTAGTGTCCCCTTTAATTTCTCTTTAGAGTGACTTGCAGTTTTCAGAGTATAAGTCTTTCACTTCTTTGGTTAGGTTTATTCCTAGGTATTTTATTTTTTTTGATGCAATTGTGAATGGAGTTGTTTTCCTGATTTCTCTTTCTGTTGGTTCATTGTTAGTGTGTAGGAAAGCCACAGATTTCTGTGTGTTGATTTTGTATCCTGCAACTTTGCTGTATTCCGATATCAGTTCTAGTAGTTTTCTGATGGAGTCCTTAGGGTTTTTTATGTACAGTATCATGTCATCTGTAAATAGTGACAGTTTAACTTCTTCTTTACCAATCTGGATTCCTTGTATTTTTTTGTTTTGTCTGATTGGCGTGGCTAGGACCTCCAGTACTATGTTAAATAACAGTGGGGAGAGTGGGCATCCCTGTCTAGTTCCCAATCTCAGAGGAAAAGCTTTCAGCTTCTCTCTGTTCAATATAATGTTGGCTGTGGGTTTTTCATAGATGGCCTTTATTATGTTGAGGTACTTGCCCTCTATACCCATTTTGCTGAGTTTTTTTCATGAATGGATGTTGAACTTTGTCAAATGCTTTTTCAGCATCTATGGAGATGATCATGTGGTTTTTGTCTTTCTTTTTATTGATATGGTGGATGACGTTGATGGACTTTCGAATGTTGTGCCATCCTTGCATCTCTGGGATGAATCCCACTTGGTCATGGTGTACGATCCTTTTGATGTATTTTCAAATTCGGTTTGCTAAAATTTTGTTGAGTATTTTTGCATCTACGTTCATCAGGGATATTGGCCTGTAGTTTTCTTTTTTCGTGGGGTCTTTGCCTGGTTTTGGTATTAGGTTGATGTTAGCTTCGTAGACTGAGTTTGGGAGTATCCGCTCCTCTTCTATTTTTTGGAAAACTTTAAGGAGAATGGGTATTATATCTTCCCTGTATGTCTGATAAAATTCCGAGGTAAATCCATCTGGCCCGGGGGTTTTGTTCTTTGGTAGTTTTTTGATTACCGGTTCAATTTTGTTGCTGGTAATTGGTCTGTTTAGATTTTCTGTTTCTTTTGGGGTCATTCTTGGAAGGTTGTATTTTTCTAGGAAGTTGTCCATTTCTCCTAGTTTTTCCCACTTGTTAGCATATAGTTTTTCATAGTATTCTCTAATAATTCTTTGTATTTCTGCGGGGTCCGTCGTGAATTTTCCTTTCTCTTTTCTGATACTGTTGATTTGTGTTGACTCTTTTTTCTTCTTAATAAGTGCGGCTAGAGGCTTATCTATTTTGTTTATTTTCTCGAAGAACCAGCTCTTGGTTTCATTGATTTTTGCGATTGTTTTATTCTTCTCAATTTTATTTATTTCTTCTCTGATCTTTATTATGTCCCTCCTTCTGCTGACCTTAGGCCTCATTTGTTCTTCTTTTTCCAATTTCGATAATTGTGACATTAGACCATTCATTTAAGATTGCTCTTCCTTTTTTAAATATGCTTGGATTGCTATATACTTTCCTCTTAAGACTGCTTTTGCTGTGTCCCAGAGAAGTTGGGGCTTAGTGTTGTTGTTGTCATTTGTTTCCATGTATTGCTGGATCTCCATTTTGATTTGGTCATTGATCCATTGATTATTTACGAGCGTGTTGTTTAGCCTCCATGTGTTTGTGAGCCTTTTTGCTTTCTTTGAACAGTTTATTTCTAGTTTAATGCCTTTGTGGTCTGAGAAGTTGGTTTGTAGGATTTCAAACTTTTGGAATTTACTGAGGCTCTTTTTGTGGCATAGTATGTGGTCTATTCTGGAGAATGTACCATGTGCACATGAGAAGAATGTGTATCCTGTTGCTTTTGGATGTAGAGTTCTGTAGATGTCTATTAGGTCCATCTGCTCTACTGTGTTTTTCAGTGCTTCCTTGTCCTTACTTATTTTCTGCCCAGTGGATCTATCCTTTGGGGTGAGTGGTGTGTTGAAGTCTCCTAGAATGAATGCATTGCATTCTATTTCCTCCTTTAGTTCTGTTAATATTTGTTTCACATATGCTGGTGCTCCTGTATTGGGTGCATATATATTTATAATGGTTATATCCTCTTGTTGGACTGAGCCCTTTATCATTATGTAATGTCCTTCTTTGTCTTTTCTTACTTTCTTTATTTTGAAGTCTGTTTTGTCTGATACCAGAATTGCAATACCTGCTTTCTTCTCTCTGTTGTTACCTTGAAATATTTTTTTCCATCCCTTGACTTTAAGTCTGTGCATGTCTTTGGGTTTGAGGTGAGTTTCTTATAAGCAGCATATGGATGGATCTTGCTTTTTTATCCATTCTATTACTCTGTGTCTTTTGATTGGTGCATTCAGTCCATTTACATTTAGGGTGATTATTGAAAGGTATGAATTTATTGCCATTGCAGGCTTTAAGTTTTTGGTTACCAAAGGTTTAGGGTTAGCTTCTTTACTATCTTTCTGTCTAACTTAACTGGCTTGCTGAGCTATTATGAACACAGTCTGATGGTTCTTTATTTCTCTCCCTTCTTATTCATCCTCCTCCCTTCTTCATATGTTGGGTGTTTTGTTATGTGCTCTTTTTAGGAGTGTTCCCTTCTAGAGCATTCCCTGTAGGATGCCCTGTAGAGGTGGTTTGTGGGAGGCAAATTCCCTCAACTTTTGCTTGTCTGGGAATTGTTTAATCCCTCCTTCATATTTAAATGATATTCGTGCTGGATACAGTAGTCTTGGTTCACGGCCCTTCTGTTTCATTGCATTAAGTTTATCATGCCATTCTCTTCTGGCCTGTAGGGTTTCTGTTGAGAAGTCTGATGATAACCTGATGGGTTTTCCTTTGTAGGTAACCTTTTTTTTTCTCTCTGGCTGCCTTTAATACTTTGTCCTTGTCTTTGATCTTTGCCATTTTAATTATTATGTGTCTTGGTGTTGCCCTCCTTGGATCCCTTGTCATGGGAGTTCTGTGTACCTCTGTGGTCTGAGAGGCCATTTCTTCCCCTAGTTTGGGGAAGTTTTCAGCAATTATTTCTTCGAAGACACTTTCTATCCCTTTTTCTGTCTCTTCTCCTTCTGGAATTCCTATAATGCGTATATTATTCCTTTTTGATTGGTCAACCATGCTCTCTTAAAATTCTTTCATTCCTGGAGGTCCTTTTATCTCTCTCTGCATCAGCTTCTCTGCGTTCCTGTTCTCTGTTTTCTAGTCCATTAATGGTCTCTTGCATCTCGTCCATTCTGTTTTGAAGTCCTTTCAGAGCTTGTTTTATTTCTGTATTCTCCTTCCTTAGTTCTTGCATATTTCTCTTCAAGTCCATCAGCATGGTTATAACTTTTGTTTTGAATTCTTTTTCATGAAGACTGGCTAAATCTATCTCCCCAGATTCCTTCTCAGGGGAAGATGTAGCAGATGCCGAAGCTGTCTGGATTAGTCTTGTCTGGATCATATTTTTTGCCTTTTCATGTTGACAGGTGCTATTGACTGTCAGCTGGGAGTGCCAAAATTTTCACTTGCTACTGGCCTTACTTTATTGGGACAACTGCGATCCCTAGTGGCTTGTGTTGGGTAATTGCGTGTAGACTGGGTCTTTGTGTCTTGCCTGGCCGGAATTTAGGAATTTCCCTTTCTGTGGGCGGCGTTTGTCTCAGGCTGCTTCTCTGCTTTCGCAGCGCCTGGAGGTGTAATTGACGGGGGGGCTTTTTTGGCTGTTTACCTCCGTGAGGGGTCTCAGAGCTTTTGCTCTGGGGGTTAGTGCGCCCAGTTTTCCCTGTAATTTCCAGCTGCTGGACTATGACCTGTGTTGTTTCCGTCAAGCTGTTAAGTCCCTGTCCCTTTAAGACTTTCAAAAAGCCCCCGCTTTTTTTTGTCACAGGTTCATCAGCTTCGGCACCCGCTCAGAGGTCTTTCTGCCCTGTTTCCCCAGTATCCAGGGCCCCCTGCCCACACACTGTGTCTGTGCTCTGGTGCAGGTGGCTGGGGCTGGGTGTTCAGCAGTCCTGGGCTCCGTCTCCCTCCCGCTCTGCCTATTCTTCTCCCACTGGGAGCTGGGGGGAGGGGCGCTCGGGTCCCACCAGTCCGGGCCTTGTATCTTACCCCTTTCACCAGTCGCTGTGTTCTCGCTGGTGTAGCTGCAGTCTGGCCACTGTCCTGCGTCTTCTGGTCTCTCTTTTAGGACTAGTTTTGTTTGTTGTATTTTCAAAAGTATATATCTTTTTGGGAGGAGATTCCCACTGTCCTACTCACGCCGCCATGTTGGCTCTGCCCCTGAGCAAATAATCTTAAAATTCATATGGAACCATAAAAGACACTAAATAGCCAAAGCAATCTTGATAAAGAAGAACAAAGATGGAGGTGTCATGCTCCCTGCCTTCAAGCTATACCACAAAGCTACAATAATCAAAACGTATGGTAGTGGCACAAGAAAAGACCTGTAGATCAATTAAACAGAATAGAAACCTCAATATAAATCCACACATATATGTTTAATTTATATATGATAAAGGAGTCAATAGGTGCTGGAAAAGCATTTGACAAAACTCAACATCTACTCATATAAAATTCTCAACATTATGGGGATACAGGGAACATATCTCAAAGACCATATATCCATATATGACAAACCCACAGCTTACATACAATGGGGAAAAGACAGTCTCTTTAATTACTCATGTTGGGAAACTGGACAGCTGTATGCAAGAATATGAAACTGGATTACAATCAAACTCCACCTCCAAAGAAAACTCAAAATAGATTAATGGCCTAAACATAAGATAGGATACCATAAAACTCTTAGAATAAAACATAAACAAAAATCTCCTGAACATAAGCATGAGCAGTTTTTTTCTGGACACCTTTCCCTGGCAAGGAAAACAAAAGCAAAAATAAATAAGTGGGACTACATCAAACTAAAAATTTTCTACACAGCAAAGGACATCAACAACAAAAAAAGGCCACCTAGACTCTGGAAGAATATATTAATAAATCATTTATGTGATAAGGGGTTAACATCCAAAATACATGAAGAACTCAGATAACTCAAAACCAAAATAAATAATACTAATAACTTGATTAAAAAATGGGCAGAGGACCTGAACAGACATTTTTCTGAAGACATTCAGATCAACAACAAGCTCACTGAATGATGCTCCATGTTTTTAATTATGAGAGAATTACAAATCAAATCTACAATGAGGTATCATCTCACACCAGTTGGAATGACTACTATCAAAAAGACAAGAAACAACAAGTGTTGGCAAGATTGTAGAAAAAGGGAACTCTCTTACATTGTTGGTGGGAATTTAAATTGGCTCAGCCTGTGGAAAGCAGTATTAGGTCCCTCAAAAAGCTTAAAAATAGAAATAACAAATAACCCAGTAATTAGACTTTTAGGAATTTACCTGAAGAAAGCAAACTTCTTGATACAAAGAGATATATGCACCTCTGTTTATTGCTACATTATTTATAATAATCAAGATATGGAAGCAGCTAAAGTATTCAACAATAGATGAATGGATAAAGAAGTGTGGCTCATATACTCAATGGAATACTATTCAGCCATAACAGAGAAATAAATCCTGCCATTTGCAACAATGTGGAGAGACCTAGAGGATAATATGCTATGTGGGATTGATTGGGTTAATACATAATTCAAGTAAGGTAGAAATCAACTGTATAAGCACACATGACTTTATTGTTTTTCCCACACACTCTGTTGATGTGCAATCAAGGACTGAGTGATGAAAACCAAAGCAGTTCTTATGGCTTGGAGCCATCTTCACACAGTTTTGGTATCCTTGAGAAGCGTCGTGTCCTTGGGCTAGACTCAAGGCCGGATAATGATGTTTGAGTTCATTGTAAGTTCATTTATTCAATAAATATGAGAAATGCCTTCTCAGCATTGCTCTGGAGCTGTTAAGCCTTGAGCCCCGTGGCTGGTCCTTTCAGGTCTTCAATAACTCATAGCATCTCCTCCCTTGTCTGCGGCTTAGAGTCAGGGAGGGTACTGACAATGCTAAGTGAAATAAGCCAGGCAGAGAAATACCAATGCTATATTATTTTACTTATATGTAGAATCTAAATACAAAACAAAATTAACAAAATAGCAGTAGACTCATAGACACTGAAAAGTGACTGGAGGTTACCATTGTTGAGTGTTTGAGATGAATGCATTGGGTGGGTGAGGAGGAAAAGGAGGATAAAAAGCTCAGTAGTAATATAAAGTGGTCATGTGACTGGAAGTGTAGGATTGAGAAAATAGTCAATGGTTTTGTAACTTTTTTTATGTTTACAGTAATTTCACTAGTTACAGGTAAGGATTTAATAATGTGTGCAACTGTTGAATCACTATGTCGTATACTTGAAACCAATATAATATTGTATTATCCACCAACCAATAAAAATACAATTAAAAATTATACTAATATATGTCATGAATTTAAATGTAAAAATTCTCAATAAATATTAGCAAACCAAATAAAACACATTAAAAATGTCATACATAATGACCATGTAGTATTTATCCTTGGGAAACAGGATGGTTCAACATAGGCAAGTCAGTTAATAGAATACACCACACTAATAGCATTAAACATAAAATTATATGGTCATCACAATAGATGAAGATAACACATTAGTCAAAATACAACATCCTTTCATGATAAAAACCTGAACAAGTTTTGTACAGATAGAACATACCTCTACATAATAAAGGCCATAACTACAATTACATGATTAGCATTACAGAATAAGGTTGAAAATTGAAATCACTTCCTCTAAGATCTATAGTAAGTACATGGCTGGGAGAGAAAGATGGCAGAGTAAGAATGCAAGGGAGAAACCTTCTCCCAAACACACATAAAAGAAGAAAATACAGTAAATACAACTAAACCTGAAAATGACCTAAAGACTGCAGTACAGATTAACCCCACCTGGGGAAGAAGATAAGACCACAAAGAAAAGGGTAAACTGGCAAAGCTGTGATTGAGCAGGACCCAAGCTTCCCTGAACCTCAGTCTAAAGGAAGAAGAAAGAGGAATGGAGTGGGGAGGGATAGGAACCCAGGATCAATGCACATGTGACCCTGGAGATCTGCTCTTGGTGCATGAGCCCACATCCCACTGGGGCTGGACACCACGGACATGTGGAACACTCTGGGAGACTGAGACTCCAACTGCTGGTGGAACACAGGCATGCTCCACCACTGGTCCTGAGACCCAAAGCAGATGTGGAAGTTTAAAAGACCTCCCAGAAGTGGTGGGGGGAGGTTGCCAGAGGAGTGAGAGTTGGATGGAGCTCTCTCCTCAGAAGAAAGGACAATAGGTTGATGATACCTCCCCAACTCTCCACCAGCCAATATGTCAGGAACTGCTGGGAGCCAGAAATGATCCATCCCCCTAGATATTAACACAGCTCCAGGTTTCCTCCCTACCTGGACTTCAAGCAGCCATCCCACTTGACCCAAAAGCACTATTCAACTTTGCTGCCTGGCAGGCAGAAGGAGACTCTCCCAGCTTCCTCAGCTCCATTTTACCCCTGGTGAGGTGCCTACAGGATCCAGCACAAAGAGTTCCTTCTGCCCTGTACGTTTCCATGTCCAGTGCTGTGGGTCTATCCTGGGCACAGCTGCACATCAGCCTGACCAACCCAATAATCCTGCAGACACACCATTGCTGTAGGGAAAGCAGAGGGTGGCCCCAAACACAGTGATTCCATAAGAGACTTCTCTAATGATCACAAAGACAGCAGCTGAAGCACACTGCTGGCACACACTCAAAGCATTACAGAAGACAGACAGAAAGGCAGCCCCACCCTTTGAATGCCAACAGCTGGAGATCCCACAACATAGAAACAAGCACTGGAGAGTAAAGAATCTTGATCTTCTGGACACCATAAGGCACCTCCTTCATAAAGCTATTACTCTGTAGACCAGGAAGTATAGCATGAAAATGAGGAACAAAGAGAAAAAAGGATCTTATGGAACAAAATAATAAGAAAGCTGTGTGACCAAAAAAAACAATATTCACATGATAGGGATACCATAAGGAAAAGAGAGAGACAAAGGGATACAAAGTCTCTTTGAGGAAATTATTGTTGAAAACATCCCCAATCTGGGGCATAAAATAGACACTCATATCATTGGAGTTCAGACAGCCCCTAACAAAAGGAACCCCAGGAAGACAACACAAAGACATATAATAATTAAATGGCAAAGATGGAGGATAAGGAGACAGTATTGAAAACAGCCAGAGAGAAAAAAAAGATTACTTATAAAGGAAACCCAATCAATTAATCAGCAGACTTCTCACCAGAAAATTTACAGGCTAGAAGCGAGTGACATAATATATTTAATGTAATGAAACAGAAGGACATCCAACCAAGAACGTTTTAACCAGAAAGATTATCATTTAAATTTGAAGGAAGTATTAAACAATTTGCAGAAAAACAAATGTTGAAGGAATTCACCACCACTAACCCAGCCTTACAGGATATTTTCATAGAACTGCTGTAGATGGCAATGTCCCTAAGGGTAAATAGCTTTCACCAGTGAAAATAAACCCACAGTAAAGGTAGGAGACCAATTAACTCCCAAAGAAGTATGAAAATAAAACAAAACAAAATAAGCAAAGTCAACTATACACAAAATCAGTCAAGGAATACACAAAAGTGCCGATAATGGTATCTAATATATAAGTATGGAGGAGATGAAAAAGAATCAACGAAAACACCTTTAGATTTTGTTTGAAATACAGTAATCAGCAATTTAACATAGACTGTTGTAGAGTAAGGAAGCTACCCTTGAACCTTCGGTAATGACAAAACAAATGCCCACAATAGATACACACTGAAAAAATTTTTAAAGAGAAATCTAATCACAACATTAAGGAAAACCATCAAATAACAATACAAGAGTAAAAGGCGGATTGGAGCCAAGATGGCGGAGTGAGTAGAGCAGCGGAAATCTCCTCCCAAAACCACATATATCTATGAAAATATAGCAAAGACAACTCTTCCTAGAATAAAGACCAGAGGACACAGGACAACATCCAGACCACATCCACACCTGCGAGAACCCAGTGCCTCATAAAGGGGGTAAGATACAAGCCCCGGCGGGAGGGAGAAGGAGCCCAGGACTGCTGAACACCCAGCCCAAGCCATCCGGGCCAGAGCGCAGACACAGTGCATGCACGGGGGGCCCTGGATACTAGGGAAACAGGGCAGCAAGAACAGTGAGCAGGTACTGGAGGCCTGGCACCAGAGGACATAAGAAAAGCGAGCGGTCATTTTTTTTTTCTGCTTTGTTTTGGCGAGCGCTTTTTGGAGGTCTTAAAGGGATAGGGACCCCAATACTAGGGAAACAGGGCAGCAAGACCGGTGAGCAGATGCCTGAGGCTGGCACCGGAGAATAAAGAAAAAGGAGCGGCCATTTTATATTTTTATTTTTTATTTTTTTAATTTAAAAACTTTTTTTTTTGTGGTCATTTTGTTTTGGCGGGTGCTTTCTGGAAGTTTAAAGGGGCAGGGCAGGACACTTAATTCAGAGGTAGAGAATCCGGGGATCTCTGGGCATGCTAATCCCCGGGGCTGCAGGGAGCTCGGAGGACCCTTACGGAGATAAATAGCCTCCAGGCTGCTCCCCCTCCAACGCGACTCCACCATTTTGGAGCAGCTGCCCGAGCCAGGCCACGCCCACAGCAACGGCGGAGATAAACTCCATAGCAGCCGGGCAGGAAGCAGAAGCCCTGTCTGCGCGCAGCTACCCAGCACAAGCCACTAGAGGTCGCTGTTCTCCACAAATCAACAAGAAGGGAAGTTCTTCCAGCCATCATTCGTCCCAGCTCTGCAAACTATTAGTATCACCATGAAAAGGCAAAACTACAGGCAGACAAAGATCACAGAGACAACACCAGAGAAGGAGACAGACCTAACCAGTCTTCCTGATAAAGAATTCAAAATAAGAATCATAAACACGCTGACAGAGATGCAGAGAAATACACAAGAGATATGGGAGGAAGTCCGGAGGGAGAGCACAGATGCCAGAAAGGAGATTACAGAAATGAAACAAACTCTGGAAGGGTTTATAAGCAGAATGGATAGGATGCAAGAGGCCATTGATGGAATTGAAACCAGAGAACAGGAACACATAGAAGTTGACATAGAGAGAGATAAAAGGATCTACAGGAATGAAACAATGTTAAGAGAAATGTGTGACCAATCCAAAAGGAACAATATCCATATTATAGGGGTACCAGAAGAAGAAGAAAGAGGAAAAGGGATGAAAAGTATCTTGGGAGAAAAAATAGTTGAAAACTTCCCCAATCTGGGGGAGGAAATAATTGAACAGACCACGAAAATACACAGAACTTCCAACAGAAAGGATCCAAGGAGGACAAAACGAAGACACATAATAATTAAAATGGCAAAGATCAAGGACAAGGAAAGAGTTTTAAAGGCAGCTAGAGAGAAAAAGGTCACCTATAAAGGAAAACCCATCAGGCTAACATCAGACTTCTTGACAGAAATCCTACAGGCCAGAAGAGAATGGCATGATATATTTAATTCAATGAAGCAGAAGGGCCTTGAACCAAGGATACTGTATCCAGCACGACTATCATTCAGATATGATGGGGGGATTAAACAAATCCCAGACAAACAAAAGCTGAGGGAATTTGCTTCCCACAATCCACCTCTACAGGATATCTTACAGGGACTGCTCTAGATGGGAGCACTCCTAGAAAGAGCAGAGAACAAAACACCCAACATATGAAGAATCGAGGAGGAGGATTAAGAAGGGACAGAATTAAAGAATCTCCAGACAGTGTATATAACAGCTCAATAAGCGAGATAAGTTAGTCAGTAAGATACTAAAGAAGCTAACCTTGAACCTTTGGTAACCACGAATTTAAAGCCTGCAACGGCAATAAGTACATATATTTCAATAGTCACCCTAAATGTTAATGGACTGAATGCACCAATCAAAAGACACAGAGTAATAGAATGGATAAGAAAGCAAGACCCATCTATATGCTGCTTACAAGAAACTCATCTCAAACCCAAAGACATGTACAGACTAAAAGTGAAGGGGTGGAAAAACATATTTCAGGCAAACAATAGTGAGAAGAAAGCAGGGGTTGCAGTACTAATATTAGACAAAATAGACTTCAAAACAAAGAAAGTAACAAGAGATAAAGAAGGACACTACATAATGATAAAGGGCTCAGTCCAACAAGAGGATATAACCATTCTAAATATATATGCACCCAACACAGGAGCACCAGCATATGTGATACAAATACTAACAGAACTAAAGGGGGAAATAGACTGTAATGCATTCATTCTAGGAGACTTCAACACACCACTCACCCCAAAGGATAGATCCACTGGGCAGAAAATAAGTAAGGACAAGGAAACACTGAACAACACAGTAGAGCAGATGGACCTAATAGACATCTATAGAACTCTACATCCAAAAGCAACAGAATATACATTCTTCTCAAGTGCACATGGAACATTCTCCAGAATAGACCACATACTACGCCACAAAAAGAGCCTCAGTAAATTCCAAAAGATTGAAATCCTACCAACCAACTTTTCAAACCACAAAGGCATAAAACTAGAGATAAATTGTACAAAGAAAGCAAAAAGGCTCACAAACACATGGAGGCTTAACAACACGCTCCGAAATAATCATTGGATCAATGACCAAATCAAAATGGAGATCCAGCAATATATGGAAACGAATGACAACAACAACACTAAGCCCCAACTTCTGAGGGACACAGCAAAAGCAGTCTTAAGAGGAAAGTATACAGCAATCCAAGCATATCTAAAAAAGGAAGAACAAGCCCAAATGAACGGTCTAATGTCACAATTATCAAAATTGGAAAAAGAAGAACAAATGAGGCCTAAGGTCAGCAGAAGGAGGGACATAATAAATATCAGAGAAGAAATAAATAAAATTGAGAAGAATAAAACAATAGCAAAAATCAATTAAACCAAGAGCTGGTTCTTCAAGAAAATAAACAAAATAGATAAGCCTCTAGCCAGACTTATTAAGAAGAAAAGAGAGTCAAAACAAATCAACAGTATAAGAAACAAGAAAGGAAAAATCACAATGGACCCCACAGAAATACAAAGAATTATTAGAAAATACTATGAAAACCTATACGCTAACAAGCTGGGAAATCTAGGAGAAATGGAAAACTTCCTAGAAAAATACAACCTTCCAAGACTGACCCAGAAAGAAACGGATAATCTTTACAGATCAGTTACCAGCAATGAAACTGAAGCGGTAATCAAAAAACTACAAAAGAACAAAACCCCCGGGCCAGATGGATTGACCTCGGAATTTTATCAGACATACAGGGAAGACACAATACCCATTCTCCTTAAAGTTTTCCAAAAAATAGAGGAGGAGGGGATACTCCCAAACTCATTCTATGAAGCTAACATCACCCTAATAACAAAACGATGCAAAGACCCCACCAAAAAAGAAAACTACAGACCAATATCCCTCATGAACGTAGATGCAAGAATATTCAACAAAATATTAGCAAACCGAACTCAAAAATATATCAAAAGAATCATACACCATGACCAAGTGCGATTCATCCCAGGGATGCAAGGATGGTACAACATTCGAAAATCCATCAACATCATCCACCACATCAAAAAAAGAAAGACAAAAACCACATGCTCATCTCCATAGATGCTGAAAAAGCATTTGACAAAGTTCAACATCCATTCATGATAAAAACTCCCAGCAAAATGGGAACAGAGGGCAAGTACCTCAACATAATAAAGGCCATCTATGAAAAACCCACAGCCAACATTATATTGAACAGCGATAAGCTAAAAGCATTTGCTCTGAGATCGGGAACTAGACAGGGACGCCCACTCTCCCCACTGTTATTTAACATAGTACTGGAGGTCCTAGCCACGGCAATCAGACAAAACAAAAACATAGAAGGAATCCAGATTAGTAAAGAAGTTAAACTGTCACTATTTGCAGATGACATGATACTGTACATAAAAATCCCTAAAGACTCCACCCCAAAACTACTAGAACTGATACCGGAATACAGCAAAGTTGCAGGATACAAAATCAACACACAGAAATCTGTGGTTTTCCTATACACTAACAATGAACCAACAGAAAGAGAAATCAGGAAAACAACTCAATTCACAATTGCATCAAAAAAAATAAAATACCTAAGAATAAACATAACCAAAGAAGTGAAAGACTTATACTGTGAAAACTACAAGTCACTCTTAAGAGAAATTAAAGGGGACAATAACAGATGGAAACTCATCCCATGCTCGTGGCTAGGAAGAATTAATATCGTCAAAATGGCCATCCTGCCCAAAGCAGTATACAGATTTGATGCAATCCCTATGAAACTACCAGCAACATTCTTCAATGAACTGGAACAAATAATTCAAAAATTCATATGGAACCACCAAAGACCCCGAATAGCCAAAGCAATCCTGAGAAAGAAGAATAAAGTATGGGGGATCTCACTCCCCAACTTCAAGCTCTACTATAAAGCCATAGTAATCAAGACAATTTGGTACTGGCACAAGAACAGAGCCACAGACAAGTGGAACAGACTAGAGAATCCAGATATTAACCCAGACATATATGGTCAATTAATATTTGATAAAGGAGCCATGGACATACCATGGCGAAATGACAGTCTCTTCAACAGATGGTGCTGGCAAAACTGGACAGCTACATGTAGGAGAATGAAACTGGACCATTGTCTAACCCCATATACAAAAGTAAACTCAAAATGGATCAAAGACCTGAATGGAAGTCATGAAACCGTTAAACTCTTGGAAGAAAACATAGGCAAAAACCTCTTAGACATAAACATGAGTGACCTCTTCTTTGAACTTATCTCCCCAGGCAAGGAAAACAACAGCAAATATGAACAAGTGGGACTATATTAAGCTGAAAAGCTTCTGCACAGCAAAAGACACCATCAGTAGAACCAAAAGAACCCTACAATATGGGAGAATATATTTGAAAATGGCAGATCTGATAAAGGCTTGACATCCAAAATATACAAAGAGCTCACACACCTCAACAAACAAAAAACAAATAACCCAATTAAAAAATGGGCAGAGGAACTGAACAGACGGTTCTCCAAAACAGAAATACAGATGGCCAACAGACACATGAAAAGATGCTCCACATTACTAATTATCAGAGAAATGCAAATTAAAACTACAATGAGGTATCACCTCACACCAGTAAGGATGGCTGCCATCCAAAAGACAAACAACAACAAATGTTGGCGAGGCTGTGGAGAAAGGGGAACCCTCCTACACTGCTGGTGGGAATGTAAATTAGTTCAACCATTGTGGAAAGCAGTATGGAGGTACATCAAAATGCTCAAAACAGACTTACCATTTGACCCAGGAATTGCACTCTTAGGAATTTACCCTAAGAATACAGCAATCAAGTATGAGAAAGACCAACACACCCCTATGATTATCGCAGCACTATTTACAATAGCCAAGAATTGTAAGCAACCTAAATGCCCATCGACAGATGAATGGATAAAGAATATGTGGTACATATACACAATGGAATACTACTCAGCCATAAGAAAAGGGCAAATCCTACCATTTGCAGCAACATGGATGGAGCTGGAGGGTATAATGCTCAGTGAAACAAGTCAAGCGGAGAAAGAGAAATACCAAATGATTTCACTCATCTGTGGAATGTAAGACCAAAGAAAAAACTGAAGGAACAAAACAGCAGCAGAATCACAGAATTCAAGAATGGACTAACAGGTACCAAAGGAAAAGGGACTGGGGAGGATGGGTGGGTAGGGAGGGATAAGGTGGGGGAGAAAAAGGGGGGTATTAAGATTAGCTTAGTAGTAACTACAATGAATAAACCTAAAATTTATATGGAACCAAGAAAGACCGTGAATAGGCAAGAAAATCTTTAGAATGAAGAACAAAGTTGAGGGTATCACCCTTCCTGACTTCATGCTGTATTACAAAGCCACAGTAATCAGGAACAGACCCATAGATCAATGGAACAGCATAGAGAGCCCAGAAATGAACACATGCATATATGGTAAATTAAAATATAATAAAGAGGCCATGAATATGCAATGGAGAATAGAAAGTCTCTTCAATAAATGGTGTTGGGAAAACTAGACAGCTACATGCATGAGAGTGAAACTTGTTTACTGTCTTGTGCCATACACAAAAGTAAACTCAAAACAGATTAAAGACATAAATGTAAGATAAGAATCCATAAAACATTAGAAAAAAAAACAGACAGAATCTCATGAACATCAGCAATATAGATTTATTTCTGGATGTATCTCCCTGTGCAAGGGAAACAAAAGCAAAAATAAGTGGGAATACATCAAACTAAAAAGCTTCTATATAGCAAAGAAAATCCTCAAAAAAAAGAAAGACAACCTACTGTATGGGATAATATATTTACAAATGATAAGTCCTATAAACAGATAATATCCAAAATATGTAACGAACTCATACAACTCAGCACCAAAAAACCAAATAATCCAGTCCAAAAATGTGCAGAGGATAGACATTTTTCCAAAGCAGACATACAGATGGTCAACAAGCCCTTGAAAAGATGCTCCACATTGTTAATCATAAGGGAAATGCAAATCAAAACCATGATGAGAAATCGCCTCGTATCAGTCAAAATGACTACTATCCAAAATACAAGAACCAAGCGGAGGTGAGGATGTGGAGAATAGGGAACTCTCCTACACCGTTCCAGGCACTGTGGAAAACAATGTGGAGGTTCCACAAAAAGCTAAAAATAGAAATAGCATATAAACCAGCAATTCCACTTCTAAGAATTTACCCTAAGAAGCCAAAATCATTAATTTGGAAACATATGCACATCTGTGTTTATTGCAGCATTATTTATGACAGCAAAGATATGGAAACTACTCAAGTACCCATGGATGGATGAATGGATAAAGATGTGGTACAAATACACAATGGAATATACTCAGCCATAATAAGGAAGGAAATCTTGCCATTTTCAATAACATGGATGAACCTAGAGGGTATCATGCTAAGTTACATAAGCCAGGTAGAGAAAGATAAATACCATATGATTTCCCTTAATGTGTGGAGTCTAAAAAACAAAACTAACAAACAAAAAAGAAATAGAACCACAAATATAGACAACGGACTGTTGGTTACCATAGGGAGGTGGTGGGTGTTTGGGTGAAATAGGTGAAGGGGATAAAGAGGTACAAACTGCAAATTGTAAAATAAGTTAGTCATAAGAATGGAAATACAATAGAGACTATAATCAATAATATTGTAGTATTTGGTATGGTAATGGAATAACTACACTTATTGTGGCAAACATCTAGTAATGTATATAATCATTGAGTCACTATACTGTACATATGAAACCAATATTATATTGTATATCAACTTTATCCCAGTAAAATATGAAATAATCCAACGTCTATTCTGCTGATCAATGGATAAACAAAATGTGATATATCCATACAATAAAACATTATTAAGAAATAAAAAGAATGAAATACTGATACATGCTACAACATGGATGAAGCTTGAAAAAATTATGCTAAGTGAAGGAAGCCGAAAAGGACAAACTGTGTTGCCATTTACATAAAATATCCAGAATAGGAAAATCCACAAACAGAAATTTGATTAGTGGTTGCCATAAACTGAGAATCCGTGGAAATGTAAAATAACTGCTAATAGATACAGGTTTACTTTGGGGGATGATGAGAACATTCTGGAACAGATAGCGGTTATGGTGGCACAATTCAGAATCCATTAAACACCACTTAATTATGCTCTTTAAAGGTTAATTTTATGATATGTGAATTACATCTAATTAAATCTGTTTTTTAAATAATACCAGAAAGAGAGGATATCACTGTAGCTGTGATCCAGAGATCACAGAGCTACTCAACACAACCACTGATATTACTGTCACAGTTATCCTGACACCCATGAAATTGATTAGCACTGAAAATATGTCCAATCACTGCAACTGCTTCTCAACCTTTATATATCCATGATTTTCTTTGACAACATATATAGTAGTGGGAAAAAGCCACTGTCTCCTTACTGCTTTCTTATTGATTCTCACAGGAGTACATATAATTGGTGGAACCTCAGGCTCTTCAGGACTAAGTTAGAAGAAATCTGAGGTAAATATATATTTTTGTTTTGTTTTTGCTTTCCAGACTCTGCATTACAGGAAGCTAAGGAAAGACTGCTGAATTATCAGATACTTAGTAACCTACCATAGAAGGCCTCTCCATGAATATGGCATTTAAGCTACAACCTCTGTAACCCACGATTAGCCAGGAGGTAGGGAGTAACATGTATGAGAACCCTGAAGTGAAGGACTGTCTTCCTGGCGTTCAGAAAGAAATCCTTTGTATCTCTATATCTCTTAACAATCATTGCATTCATATTTTTCTTCTCTTTGTCTCTCCATGTTGCATTCTCAAAAATTTCTTCTGACCTATCTTCAGATTTACCAAGTGCATCATCGTCTATGTTGAATTTGTATGAATTGCATGCACCAGTTTTTTAAATTTCTGTTGTTGCATATTTTTATTCCTAGCAGAGTTTTGTCTGTTTTTTTTTTCAAATTTCTAGGTCATTTGAAAAATATTCTGTTCCTTGTGACATATTCTTTTGTTAAACAAGTTATTATGTTTGTTTTATTGTCTGATAACTTAAATGTTTGAAACGTTTATGAGTCTTTTTGCTACCTATTGCTCTTTTTGGTTATAAGTTATTTTGCCTACTTTTTTATGTGTGTGTTTATTTTTGAATGGGTGATGCTTGTTATCCTTGAAAAATAATTGAAGGGGATTTGAGATTTAGGATGAAGTGCCTTCCTCTAAAGAGGATTTTGGGTTACTTCTATTATATGCCTAAAGATACTACCAGTTCAGGAACATTTTATGTTGTAATCATAGCCTAAGATATTTTTTGCTCAATTAGGTTCTATGAATTTGGGTTGTAAATCTAACATAGTTAGATTTACACAAGGGCTAACATAGTTATAACTTTTCAGGATTCCCTTTCCAAAGCCCTGTTAACCTGTTCACATAAGTACCAAGGAAAATTTTTGTGTTCTCCTTGGGAGTGACTAATGGGTTTATTTCTCAGAAATTTTTATTTTCAAACTATAGATTTTTAGCAACTAGATTTTACTGGGAAGAGGTTCACTGACTAGACCCTGTAAAATAGGGATGTACTAGACTATTACCTCTCTCTAGAAGCTCAAGTTCACCAGGAGAGGCAAGTCCCTCAGAGAAAAAAGTAGCTTCAGTGCTCCATTTTTTCTTCTTTCTTCCCACTGTGAATTCAACTGTGGCTTTTTAATTCCCTACTCTCTTGTTTGCTTTTCAGTACATTTAAGATTTTTAAAATGCATTCTATCTAAGCACTTTTAGACAGTTTCACTGGGAATCTTATTGTTCTGAATAACCTAGCTTGTCATCCACCTCATATAACTCTATATTAACTCTGTACCTAAATACATATTAAATCAGATGATCTTAAAATTACTATTAAGATACCTACTTATTATAAAGTCAAATACTACATACTGACTTAAAGAAAAATATATATCTCTTAACTGCTATAAACCCCATCTTTATCCACTTGGGGTCTTTACCCTGAATTTTGTTAAAATGACCCTTGTTCTTTTTTTAATATTCATTTTTTTATCATCAATCTACAATTACATGAAGAACATTATGTTTACTAGACTTTCTCCTTCACCAAGTGCTCCCAACAAACCCCATTAAAGTCACTGTCCATCAGCGTACTAAGATGCTGTAGAATCACAACTATTCTTCTATGTGTTGCATATCCCTCCCTATGTGCCCCCCCAATATTATACAAGCTAATCATAAGTCCCCCCTTTCTTTATCCTCGCACTTATCCCTCCCTGCCCACGCATCCTCCCCAGTCCCTTTCCCTTGGTAACTGTTAGTCCATTCTTGGGTTCTGTTATTCTACTGCTGTTATGTTCCTTCAGTTTTTCTTTGTTCCTATACTCCACACATGAGTGAAATCATTTGGTACTTGTCTTTCTACGCCTGGTTTATTTCACTGAGCATAATACCCTCTAGCTCCATCCAGGTTAATGCAAATGATAGGATTTGTTTTCTTCTTATGGCTGAATAATATTCCATTGTATATATGTACCACATCTTCTTTATCCATTCATCTACTGATGGACACTTAGGTTGCTTCCTTTTCTTGGATACTGTAAATAGTGCTGCGATAAACAGAGGGGTGCATATGTCTTTTTCAAACTGGGCTGCTGCATTCTTAGGGTAAATTCCTAGAAGTGGAATTCCTAGGTCAAATGGTAATTCTATTTTGAGCTTTTTGAGGAACCTCCATAATACTTTCCACAATGGTTGAACTAATTTACATTCCGACCAGCAGAGTAAGAGGGTTCCCCTTTCTTCACAACCTCGCCAACATTTGTTGTTGTTTGTTTTTTGGATGGTTGTGATCGTTACTGGTGTGAGGTGATATCTCATTGTGGTTTTAATTTGCATTTCTCTGATGACTAGTGATGTGGAGCATCTTTTCATGTGTCTGTTGGCCATCTGAATTTCTTCTTTGGAGAACTGTCTGTTCAGCTACTCTACCCATTTTTTAATTGGATTATTTGCTTTTTGTTCGTTGAGGTATGTAAGCTCTTTGTATATTTCGGATGTCAACCCTTTAACGGATCTGTCATTTTTTAATATATTCTCCCATACTGTAGGGTACCTTTTTGTTCTATTGATGGTGTCCTTTGCTGTACAGAAGATTTCAGCTTGATATAGTCCCACTTGTTCATTTTTGCTTTTGTTTCCCTTGCCCGAGGAGATATGTTCATGAAAAAGTCACTCATGTTCATGTCCAAGAGATTTTTGCCTATGTTTTTTTCTAAGAGTTTTATGGTTTCATGACTTACACTTAGGTCTTTGATCCATTTCGAATTTACTTTTGTGTACAGGGTTAGATAGTGATCCACTTTCATTCTCTTACATGTAGCTGTCCAGTTTTGCTAGCACCATCTGTTTAAGGGACTGTCATTTCCCCATTGTATGTCCATGGCTCCTTTATCATATATTAATTGACCATATATGTTTGGGTTAATATTTGGAGTCTTTATTCTGCTCCACTGGTCTGTGGCTCTGTTCTTGTGCCAGTACCAAACTGTCTTTCTTTTTTTAAATTTTATTTTGGTATCATTAATCTACAATTTCATGAAGGACATTATGTTTACTAGGTTCCCCCCTTCACCAAGACCCCGCCACATACCCGTTCACAGTCACTGTCCATCAACATAGTAAGATGCTGTAAAATCACTACTTGTCTTCTCTGTGTTGCACAGTCCTCTCCATGCACCCCTCCACTACACATGTTAATCATAATGGCCCCTTTCTTTTTTCCCACCCTATCACTCCCTTTCCGCCCATCCTCCCCAGTCCCTTTCCCTTTGGTAACTGTTAGTCTATTCTGGGGTTCTGTGCTTCTGCTGCTGTTTTGTTCCTTCAGTTTTCTTTTGTTCTTATACTCCACATATGAGTGAAATCATTTAGTACTCTTCTTTCTCTGCCTGGCTTATTTCACTGAGCATAATACCCTCTAGCTCCATCCATGTTGTTGCCAATGGTAGGATTTGTTTTTTTTCTTTTGGCTGAGTAATATTCCATTGTGTATATGTACCACATCTTCTTTATCCATTCATCTACTGATGGACATTTAGGTTGCTTCCATATCTTGGCTATTAAAATAGTGCAGCGATAAACATAGGTGTGCATCTGTCTTTTTCAAACTGAAGTGCTGCATTCTTAGGGTAAATTCTTAGAAATGGAATTCCTGGGTCAAATGGTATCTCTATTTTGAGCATTTTGAGGAACCTCCGTACTGCTTTCCACAATGGTTGAACTAATTTACATTCCCACCAGCAGTGTAGGAGGGTTCCCCTTTCTCCACAACCTCACCAACATTTGTTGTTGTTTATCTTTTGGATGGCAGCCATCCTTACTGGTGTGAGATGATATCTCATTGTGGTTTTAATTGGCATTTCTCTGATGACAAGCGATGTGGAGCATCTTTTCATGTGTCTGTTGGACATCTGAATTTCTTCTTTAGAGAACTGTTTATTCAGCTCCTCTGCCCATTTTTAATTGGATTATTTGCTTTTTGTTTGTTGAGGTGTGTGAGCTCTTTATATATTTTGGATGTCAACCCTTTATCGGATCTGTCATTTATTAATATATTCTCCCATAATGTAGGATACCTTTTTGTTCTACTGATGGTGTCCTTTGCTGTACAGAAGCTTTTCAGCTTGATATAGTCCCATTTGTTCATTTTTGCTTTTGTTTCCCTTGCCTGGGGAGATATGCTCAAGAAGAGGTCACAGATGTTTATGTCTAAGAGATTTTTGCCTGCTTTTTTCTAAGAGTTTTATGGTTTCATGACTTACATTCAACTCTTTGATCCATTTTGAATTTACTTTTGTGTATGGAGTTCAACAGTGATCCAGTTTCATTCTCTTACATGTAGCTGTCCAGTTTTTCCAGCACCATCTGTTGAAAAGACTGTCATTTCCCCATTGTATGTCCATGGGCCCTTTATCGAATATTAGTTGACCATATATGTTTGGGTTAATGTTTGGAGTCTCTATTCTGTTCCATTGGTCTGTGGCTCTGTTCTTGTGCCAGTACCAAATTGTCTTGATTACTGTGGCTTTGTAGTAGAGCTTGAAGTTGGGGAGTGAGATTCCCCCCCACTTTATTCTTCCTTCTCAGGATTGCTTTAGCTATTCAGGGTCCTTGGTGTTTCCATATGAATTTTTGAACTATTTGTTCCAGTTCATTGAAGAATGCTGTTGGTAGTTTGATAGGGATTGCATCGAATATGTATATTGCTTTGGGCAGGATGGCCATTTTGACAATATTAATTCTTCCTAGAGAAGAGCATGGGATGAGTTTCCATTTGTTAGTGTCCTCTTTAATTTCTCTTAAGAGTGTCTTATAGTTTTCAGGGTATAGTTCTTTCACTTCCTTGGTTAGGTTTATTCCTAGGTATTTTTTTTTTGATGCAACTGTGAATGGAATTGTTTTCCTGATTTCTCTTTTAGTTCGTTTATTGTTAGTGTATAGGAAAGCCACAGATTTCTTTTTGTTAATTTTGTATTCTGCAACTTTGCAGTATTCAGATATCAGTTCTAGTAGTTTTGGAGTGGAGTCTTTAGGGTTTTTATGGACAATATCATGTCATCTACAAATAGTGACAGTTTAACTTCTTCCTTACCAATCTGGATTCCTTGTATTTCTTTGTTTTGTCTAATTGCCATGGCTAGGACCTCCACTACTATGTTGCCTTGTACCCAATTTCAGAGGAAAAGCATTCAGCTTCTCTCTGTTCAGTATGATGTTAGCTGTGGGTTTATCATATATGACCTTTAATATGTTGAGGTAGTTGCCCTCTATGCCCATTTTATTGAGAGTTTTATCATGTATCGATGTTGAATTTTTTGAATGCTTTTTCAGCAACTATGGAGATGATCGTGTGGTTTTTGTCCTTTTTCTTGATGTGGTGGATGATGTTGATGGATTTTTTAATGTTGTATCATCCTTGCATCCCTGTGATGAAACCCACTTAGTCATAGTGTAAGATCCTTTTGATGTATTTTTGAATTCGGATTGTTAATATTTTGTTGAGTATTTTTGCATCTATGTTCATCTTGGATATTGGTCTGTAATTTTCTTTTTTTGGTGGGGTCTTTGCCTGGTTTTGGTATTAGGGTGATGTTGGCTTCATAGAATGAGTTTGGGAGTATTCTCTCCTCTTCTATTTTTTGAAAAACTTTGTGGAGAATGGCTATTATATCTTCTATGTATGTCTGATAAAATTCCAAGGTAAATCCATCTGGCCCGGGTGCTTTGTTCTTTGGTAGTTTTTTTGATTACCACTTCAATTTCTTTTGCTGTAATTGTTTTCTTTA
Organism: Manis pentadactyla; assembly: GCF_030020395.1. Classification (NCBI taxonomy): domain Eukaryota; kingdom Metazoa; phylum Chordata; class Mammalia; order Pholidota; family Manidae; genus Manis; species Manis pentadactyla. Next base: position 75,287,992 of record NC_080038.1, read on the forward strand.
GATTTTGTGTTTCTTCCTTGGTCAGCCTTGGAAGGTTTTATTTTTCTAGGAAGTTGTCCATTTCTTCCAGGTTTTCCAGCTTTTTAGCATATAGGTTTTCATAGAAGTCTCTAATAATTCTTTGTATTTCTGTGGCATCTGTCATGATGTTTCCTTTCTCGTTTCTGATTCTGTTGATGTGTGTTGATTCTTTTTTTCTCTTAATAAGTCTGGCTAGAGGCTTATCTATTCTGTTTATTTTCTCAAATAATCAGCTATTGGTTTCATTAATTTTTTCAATTGTTTTATTCTTCTCAATTTTATTTATTTCTTCTCTGATCTTTATTATGTCCCTCCTTCTGCTGACTTTAGGCCTCATTTGTTTTTGTTTCTCAAATTTTGATAATTGTGACATTAGACTATTCATTTGGGTTTTTTCTTCCTTCTTTAAATATGCCTGGATTGCTATATACTTTCCTCTTAAGACTGCTTTCACTTCGTCCCACAGAAGTTAGGGCTTTGTGTTGTTGTTGTCATTTGTTTCCATGTATCGCTTGATCACTATTTTAATTTGGTCGTTGATCCATTGATTATTTAGGAGCATGCTGTTAAGCCTCAATGTGTTTGTGGGCCTTTATGATTTCTTTGTACAATTTTTTTTCTAGTTTTATACCTTTTTGGTCTGAAAAGTTGGTTGGTAGAATTTCAAACTTTTGGAATTTACTGAGGCTCTTTTTGTGGCCTAGTATGTGGTCTATTCTGGAGAATGTTCCATGTGCACTTGAGAAGAATGTGTATCCTGTTTCTTTTGAATGTAGAGTTCTATAGACATCTATTAGGTCCTTCTGTTTAGAGTGCTGTTCAGTGCCTCTGTGTCCTTATTTTCTGTCTGGTTGATCTGTCCTTTGGAGTGAATGGTGTGTTGAAGTCTCCTAAAGTGAATGCATTGCATTCTATTTTGTCCTTTAGTTCTGTTACTATTTGTTTCACATATTATGGTGCTCCTGTGTTGGGTGTGTATATATTTAGAATGGTTATATCCTCTTGTTGGACTGAGCCCTTTATCATTATGTAATGTCCTTCTTTATCTCTTGTGACTTTCTTTGTTTTGAAGTCTATTTTGTCTAATACCAGTACTGCAACACCTGCTTTTTTCTCCTTGTTTTTTGCATGAAATGTCTTTTTCCATCCCTTAAATTTTAGTCTGTGCATATCTTTGAGTTTGAGGTGAGTCTCTTGCAAGCAGGATATAGATGTGTTCTTGCTTTTTTATCCATTCCATTACTCTGTGTCTTTTGATTGGTGCATTCAGTCCATTTACATTAAGGGTGATTATTTAAAAATATGTACTTATTGCCATTGCAGGCTTCAGATTCGTGGTTACCAAAGATTCAAGGTTAGCTTCTTTAGTATCTTTCTGTCTAACTTATCTCACTTATTGAGCTGTTATTTACACTGCCTGATGTTTCTTTATTTCTGTCCTTCTTATTCCTCCTCATCCATTCTTTATATGTTGTTGTTTTATTTTGTGCTCTTGTGTTTCCCTTGACTGCTTTTGGGGGAGTTGATTTTATTTTTTGACTTTAGTTAGTATTTTGTTGGTCTGCTTTCTTTGCTGTGATTATATTTTCTCTGGTGACATCTGTTCAGCCTCAAGAGTGCTCCCATTTAGAGCAGTTCCTCTAAAATACCCTGTAGAGGTGGTTTGTGGGTGGCAAATTCCCTCAACTTCTGCTTGTATGGGAATTGTGTAATCCCTCATGCATATTTAAATGATAATTGTGCTGAATATAGTATTCTTGGTTGAAGGCCCGTCTGTTTCATTGCATTAAATATATCATGCCATTCTCTTCTGCCCTGCAAGGTTTCTGTTGAAAAGTCTGATGATAGCCTGATGGGTTTTCATTTGTAGGTGATCTTTTTCCTCTCTCTAGCTGCCTGTAAAACTATGTCCTTGTCCTTGATGTTTGCGATTTAATTATTATTTGTCTTGGTGTTGTCCTCCTTGGGTCCCTTCTGTTCAGAGTTCTGTGGACTTCTGTGGTCTGAGCAACTGTTTCCTCCCCCAGTTTTGGGAAATTTTCAGCAATTATTTCTTCAAATACACTTTCTATCCCTTTTTCTCTCTCTTCTTCTTTTGTTACTCCTATAATGTGGGTATTGTTCCTTTTGGATTGGTCACACAATTCTCTTAATATTGCTTCATTCCTGGAGATCCTTTTATCTCTCTCTGTGTCAGCTTCTATGCGTTCCTGTTGTCTGGGTTCTATTCCATCAATGGCCTCTTGCATCTCATCCATTCTGATTTTAAATCCTTCCAGAGATTTTTTATTTCTTTTGTCTCCCTTCTTACTTTGTCTGTTAGCTCTTGTATTTTTCTCTGCAGCTCCGTCAGCATGGTTATGACCTTTGTTTTGAATTCTTTTTCATGGAAATTGGTTAGTTCTATGTCTCCAAGCTCCTTCTCAGGGGTTGTCTCAGTGATTTTTTTCTGAATCAAATTTTTCTGCCTTTTCATTGCAATAGACATAGTTGTGGGGAGCTGGCGCATGTGTCAGCTGGGAGAATGTCCCTTCTTGCTAGTTTGTGTCCTTCCTCTCCTGGGAGAATTGCGACCCCTACCAGCTTGTGCTGGGCAGCTTCTCACAGACGTGGTCACTGATTCTTGCCTTGGCCACTGTGGAGTAAGCTCTGTGGTTGCTGTGGGCGTGTCCACTCTCAGACTGCTACTCCACTATGGCAGAGCCACATAGTAGGGGGAATGGGTGGGTGGCTGTCTATCACTGTGAGGGGCCTCAGAGTTGCACTGCTGCCCAGGTGGTTAGGGCACCCAGAGTTCCCCAGGATTCCCAGATGCTGGGCTGAGTGTCCCAGGATGCTTCTGTCCTGCTGTGCAGTCCCTGTCCCTTTAAGACTTTCAAAAAGCACTTACTTTTCTTGGTCCCAGGGGTGCTGGCTGCAGGGACCTGCTCACAGGTTTTACTGTTCCGTTTCCCTCTTATCCAGCATACCATGCACTGTGTGTCTGCACTCCCAGTGCAGATGGCTAGGGCTGGGTATTTAGTAGTCCTGGGCTCCCTCTCCCTCCCTGCTCTCACTGCTCTTCTCCCACCAGGAGCTGGGTTGAGGGCGCTCGTGTCCCTCCAGTCCACAACTTGAATCTTACCCCCTTTGTGAGGTGCTGGGTTCTCGTAGGTGTAGATGTAGCCTGGCTGTTGTATCTTCTGGTCTCTCTTTTAGGGATAGTTGTATCTGTTGTATTTTCAACTATATATATGGCTTTGGGAGGAGATTTCTGCTTCTCTACTCACACCAACATCTTGGCTCCTTCCCTAAGTTGAGTATATATGATTTATGAGGGCATATTTTTTACTTTTCTTTTCCAGTGGTGTATCCCCAAAGCCTAGAAGATGGTGGCTGGATCATAGTATGTTCTCAATAAATATTTCTTGAGTCAATTAACGTATCACTTTGAGGATGAAGTAATGATGTCCTTATATGCTTTGGTAGTTTAGAAAGATGGTGTTTGTAAGCTACTTCATGGAATTTCTATAGTACTGACAGAGATGGATCAATTGATATGGGCTGACACTTTGGAGATAGTGAGTTGTAAAGCAAGATAGTGTACAATGATTATCAAAGTGTGTTATGTAGTTCACAGGAGGGCCTTTAGAGTTGTGAAGGGGGGTTTGTAAACAGTGATGAGAGGTTAAGATTCTGAGTCTTAATTTTCGAAATAAGAAATTCAGATGGCCAACAGACACATGAGAAGATGCTCCACATGGCTATTCATCAGGGGAATGCAAATTAAAACCAAATTGTATTATCACCTCCCACCAGTAAGGATGGACAGCATTGAAAAGACTAAGAATAATAAATGCTGTCAAGGATGCAGAGAAAGGGGAAGCCTCCTACACTGCTGGTGGGAATGTAAGCTAGTTCAAGCATTGTGGAGAGTAATATGGAGGTTCCTCAAAAAACTAAAAATAGAAATACCATTTGACCCAGGAATCCCACTCCTTGGAATTTACCCAAAGAATACAACTTCTCAGATTCAAAAAGACATATGCATCCCTATGTTTATCACAGCATTAGTGACAATAGCCAAGATAATGGAAGCAACCAAAGTATCCATCAGTAGATGAATGGATAAAGAAGAGGTTGTATACATACACAATGGAATACTATTCAGCCATAAGAAAGAAACAAATCCTACCATTTGCAACATCATGTATGAAGCTGGAGTATATTATGCTCAGTGAAATAAGCCAGGTGAAGAAAGACAAGTGCCAAATGATTTCCCTCATTTGTGGAGTATAAAAATGATGCAAAACTGAAGGAACAAAACAGCAGCAGACTCACAGACTCAAAGAAGGGACTACGATGATCAAAGGTTAGGGGTGTGGGAGGGCAGTTAGAGAAGGAGGGAGAAGGGGATTGAGGGGTATTACGTTTAGTACACATGGTGTGATAGGTCACGGGGAAAAAAGTGTAGCACAGAGAAGGCAAATAGTGAATCTGTGGCATCTTACTACACTGATAGACAGTGACTGCAATGGGGTATGGTTGGGGACTTGATAATATGGGAAAATGTAGTAACCACATTGTTTTTTCACATGAAACCTTTGTAAGAGTGTATATCAATAATACCTTAATAAATAAATAAATAAATAAATAAATAAATAAATAAATAAAATATATAAAAATATTATGAGTCTCTAAATGCTTCTTTAAATAAATATCTCTGTATGTTTTTAATCTTTGGGTTTTTCTAAGGATTTTTATCTGAATGAAGAATGAAATATTTTGGAAACCACTGTTACAGTAGACAGAATACTTCCTGGAGTCAGAAATCATGGACTCCTGCTTTGTATTCTATCACTTATGTTGTAATTCTGGTCCTGCCTTCTTCAAGGGATCAGTATAAAAATCAAAAGAGATACTGATTGAAACAAATGTCTTTCACTATACCTTGGACTGGCTCTATTATGGTAACATATGTGTTCACCTGACTAGAGGAGTTAAGAAATCCTTAATAGCCCATCATGACACTAAATAAAATATTTTCCCACTAGTCTGCTGCAATATCCGTAATTTTCATCATTTACAGTTATAGCTTTTGACTAAGGAACTGTTTCAAAACATTCCTCCTGCTATAGTGTACAAAGGGGATAATTAACCAATCACAGATTAACACACTGGTATGAATGACTTACCAGATTATTAAGTTGTCATTTATCATGAGAATGTTCCTAAAGATATGGGAACCTGAAATGGTAAATATCAAGGAAAAAGAAAGGGAAAGAATGGCTCTGAGGGAGCAAAATCAATAATCCTTTGTATCATTTAATCTTTACTATTTCCAAGGAAATTTCATGGTTTTCATTTATTTTATCTCCACAAGTAAACAACAAATATGTACATACCAATTTTAAAGATAATGAAACGGACTCTAAAAACCAATCTGACCTATACCAAACAACACATTCACTTTGAAATGCCCCCTCTCCTTAATGTACGTACTACATGTTTAACTCATCTTTGCCAAACCAAATAAATTTATACTTTTTCTCTCAAGAACTCTCTTAGATCTTTATACTTTATTAAATAGCTCCTTCCAGAATGCTGTGCTTCTCTGAACAATGCCATTGTAATTTCCTGTTCAGTGAATATTTCCACTACCGTATTTTATGCAGGCTTTATGGAAGAGTACCTTTATTTTTTTATTATGGTATCATTAATATACAATCACATGAGCAACGTTGTGGTTACTAGATTCCCCCAATTATCAAGTCCCCACCACATATCACAATGCAGTCACTGTCCATCAGCATAGTAAGATGCTATAGAGTCAGTACTTGTCTTCTTTGTGCTATACTGCCTTCTCCATGCCCCCTCACATTATCTGTACTAATCATAATGCCCCTTAATCCCCTTATACCTCCCTTCCCACACACTCTCCCCATCACTTTCCATTTGGTAACTGTTAGTCCATTCTTGGGTTCTGTGAGTCTGCTGCTGTTTTGTTCCTTACATTTTTCCTTTGTTGTTATAATCCACACATGAGTCAAATCATTTGGTATAGGTCTTTTTCTGCCTGGATTATTTCACTGAACATTATACCCTCTAGCTCCATCCATGCTGTAGCAAATGGTAGGATTTGTTTTCTTCTTATGGTTGAATAATATTCCACATTGTATATGTACCACTTTTTCTTTATCCATTCATCTCCTGATGGACCCTTAGGTGGCTTCCATTTCTTGGCTATTTTAAATAGTGCTGAAATAAACATAGGGGCGCATATGTCTTTCTGAATCTGGGATCCTGCATTTTCAGGGTAAATTCCTAGGAGTGAAATTCCTGGGTCAAATGGTATTTCTATTTCAGTCTTTCAGAAGCCTGCACACTGTTTTCCACAATGGTTGAACTAGTTTACATTCACACCAGCAGTGTAGGAGGGTTCCCCTTTATCCACATCCTTGCCAGCATTTGTTGTTTGTGTTTTGGATTTTGGCCATCCTAACTGGTGTGAGATGATATCTCATTGTGGTTTTAATTTGTATTTCTCTGATGATTAGCGATGTTGGGCAAATTTACATGTGCCTGTAGGCCGTCTGAATTTCTTCTTTGGAGAACTGTCTGTTCAGATCCTCTGCCCACTTTTTAATTCAATTATGTGCTTTTTGTTTGTTGAGGTGTGTGAGCTCTTTCTGTATTTGGATGCCAACCCCTTATTGGGTATGTCATTTATGAATATATTCTCCCACACTGTAGGATGTCTTTTTGTCCTACTATTTGTGTCCTTTGTTGTACAGGAGCTTTTAGGCTTGATATAGTGTCACTTGTTCAATTTTGCTTCTGTTTCCCATGCCTGAGGAGATATGTTCATGAAAAAGGTACTCATGTTATATTCAAAAGATATTTTTCTATGTTTTCATCTAAGAGTTTAATAGTTTCATGACTTACATTCAGGTCTTTGATCCATTTCAAGTTTACTTTTGTGTATGGAGTTAGACAGTAATCCAGTTTCATTCTCTTACATGTAGCTGTCCAGTTTTGCTAACACCAGCTTTTGAAGAGGCTGTCATTTCCCTATTGTATATCCATGGCTCCTTTACCATATATTAATTGACCACATATGCTGGGCTTAATATCAGGGCTCCCTATGCTCTTCCACTGGTCTGTGGGTCTGTTCTTGTGCCAGTACCAAATTGTCTTGATTACTGTAGCTTTGTAGTAGAACATGAAGCTGGGAAGTGAGATTCCCCCTGCTTTATTCTTCCTTCTCAGGATTGCTTTGGTTATTCAGGGACTTTTGTGGTTCCATATGAATTTTAGAACTATTTGTTCCAGTTCTTTGAAGAATGCTGTCAGTATTTTGATAGGGATTGCATTGAATCTGTATATTGCTTTAGGCAGGATGGCCATTTTGACAATATTGATTCTTTGTACCCAAGAGCATGGGATGAGTTTCCATTTATTAGTGTCCCCTTTAATTTCTCTTAAGAGTGTCTTGTAGTTTTCAGGGTATATATCTTTCACTTCCTTGGGCAGGTTTATTCCTAGGTATTTTATTCTTTTTGATGCAATTGTGAATGGGACTGTTTTCCTGATTTCTCTTTCTGCTAGTTCATTGCTAGTGTATAGGAATGCAACAGATTTTGTGTATTAATTTTGTATCCTTCAACTTTGCTTAATTCAGATATTAGCTCTAGTTGTTTTGGAGTGGATTCTTTAGGATTTTTTATGCACAATATCATGTCATATGCAAACAGTGACAGTTTAACTTCTTCCTTACCAATCTGGATGCCTTTTATTTCTTTGTGTTGTCTAATTGCTGTGTCTGAGACCTCCAGTACTATATTAAATAAAAGCAGGGGAGTTGGTATCCTTGTCTTGTTTCCAATCTTAGAGGAAAGGCTTTCAGCTTCTCACTATTAAATATGATGTTCACTGTGGGTTTGCCATATATGGCCTTTATTACATTGAGATACTTGCCCTCTATACAGATTTTGTTGAGAGATTTTACCATGAATGGATGTTGAATTTTGTTGAATGCTTTTTCATCATCTAAGGAGATGATCATGTGATTTTTGTCCTTCTGTTTATTGATATAGTGGAAGATGTTGATGGATATTTGAATGTTGTACCATCCATGCATCCCTGGGATGAATCCCAGTTAATCATGATGTACGATCCTCTTGATGTATTTTTGTATTCTGTTTGCTAATATTTTGTTGAATATTTTTGCATCTATGTTCATCAGGGATATTGGTCTGTAGTTTCCTTTTTTAGTGGTGTCTTTGCCTGATTTTGGTATTAGAGTGATGCTGCCTTCATAGAAGGAGTTTTGAAGTATTTCCTCCACTTCTATTTTTTGGAAATCTTTAAGGAGAATGGGTATTATGTCTTCTCTAAACATGTGATAAAATTCAGTGGTGAAGCCATATGGTCCAGGGATTTGTTCTTGGGTAGTATTTTTTATTACCTTTTCAATTTCCTCGCTCTTAATAGTCCTGCTCAGATTTTCTCTTTCTTAATGGGTCAGTCTTGGAAGGTTTTACTTTTTTAGAAAGTTGTCCATTTATTCTAGGTTATCCAGTTTGTTAGCATATAATCTTTCACAGTATTCTCTAATAATTCTTTGTATTTCTGTGGTGTCTGTAGTAATTTTTCCTTTCTCATTTCTGATTCTGTTTATGTGTGTAGATTCTCTTCTCTTATTGATAAGCCTGTCTAGGTGTTTATCTATTTGTTTATTTTCTCAAAGAACCAGCTCTTAGTTTCATTAATTTTTTCTCGTATTTTATTCTTCTCAATTTATTTATTTGTTCTGTGATCTTTATTATGTCTCTCCTTTTACTGGCTTTGGGCCTCACTTGTTATTCTTTTTCCAGTTTCAATAATTCTGAGTTTAGACTGCTCATATGGGACTGTTCTTCCTTCTTTAAGTAGGCCTAAATTGCTATATACTTTCCTCTTGAAACTGCCTTCACTGCATCCCACAGTAGTTGGGGCATTGTGCTGTTGTTGTCATTTGTCTCCATATATTGCTTGATCTCTGTTTTAATTTTGTCATTGATCCATTGATTACTTAGGAGTATGTTTTCAAGCCTCTGTGTGTTTGTGAGCCTTTTTGTTTTCTTTGTACAATTTATTTCTTGTTCTATACCTTTGTGATCTTACAAGTTGGTTGGTACAATTTCAATCTTTTTGAATTTTCTGAGGCTCTTTTTGTGGCCTAGTGTGTAGTCTATTCTGGAAAATGTTCCATGTGCACTTGGGAAGAATGTGTATCTTGCTGCCATTGCATGGAATGTTCTATACATGTCTGTTAGGTCCATCTGTTCTAATGTGTTATTCAGTGTGTCTGTCTCCTTACAAATTTTCTGTCTGGTTAATCTATCCTTTAGAGTAAGAGGTGTGTCAAAATCTCCTAAAATGTTTGCATTGCATTCTATTTCCCCCTTTATTTCTGTTAGTATTTGTTTTACATATGTTGGTGCTCCTATGTGAGGTACATAGAAATTTATAATGGTTATATCCTCTTGTTGGAATGCCTCCTTTATAATTGTATAATGTCCTTCTTTGTCTCTTGTTACTTTCTTTGTTTTGAAGTTTATTTTGTCTAATACAAGTACTGCAACACTTGCTTTTTCCTCCTTGTTGTTTGCATGAAATATCTTTTTCCATCCCTTCACTTGAATTTGTGTATGTCTTTGGGTTCTAAGTAAGTCTCTTGTAGGCAGCATATAGATGGGTATTACTTTTTTATCCATTCTCTTACTCTGTGTCTTTTGATTGGTACATTTAGACCATTTATATTTAGGGTGATTATCAATAGATATGTACTTATTGTCATTGCAGGCTTTGGATTCGTCATTACCAAATGTTCAAGGGCAGCTTCTATACTATCTAACAGTCTAACTTAATTCACTTACTATGCTATTATAAACAGTCTGATTATTCTTTTTTCTCTCCCTTCTTTTTCTTCCTCCTCCACTTTTTATATGTTAGATGTCTTATTCTGTACTCTTTGTGTATCTCTTGAGTGACTTTGTGGTTCACTGATTTAATTTTGCATTTGGTTTGTAATTAATTGGTCTACTTCCTTTTATGTGGTTTTATTTTCTCTGGTGACATCTTTTTAGCCTTAGGCACACTTCTATCTAGAACAGTCCCTTTAAAATACACTGCCGAGATGGTTTGTGGTAGGTAAATTCCCTCAACTTTTGCTTATCTGGGAATTGTTTAATCCCTCCTTCAAATTTAAATGATAATCTTGCTGGGTAGAGTATTCTTGGTTCGAGGTCCTTCTCTTTCTTTGCATTGAATATATGCCACTTCCTTCTTGCCTGTAAGGTTTTTGCTGAGAAGTCTGATGGAAAGCTGCTGGGTTTTCCTTTGTAGGTGATCTTTTTTCTTTCTCTGGCTGCTTTTAATCCTCTGCCTTTGTCCTTGATCTTTGCCATTTTAATTATTATATGTCTTGGTGTTGTCTTCCTTGGGTCCATTGTGTTGAGAGATCTGTGCACTTCCATGACCTGAGAGACTATTTCCTCCCCCAACTTGGGGAAGTTTTCAGGAATTATTTCTTCAAAGACACTTTCTATCCCTTTTTATCTCTTTTCTTCTTCTGGTACCCCAATAATGTGAGTATTGTTCCGTTTGGATTTTTCACACAATTCTCTTAATGTTCTTTCATTTCTAAGGATCCTTTTTCCTCTCTCTGCCTCAGCTTCTCTCTATTCCTCTTCTCTTATTTCTATTCCATTAACAATCTCCTCCACCTCATCTAATCTTCTGTTAAATCCTTACATTGTTTGTTTCAGTTGCTATCTACCTCCTGAATTCATCTCTTAGCTCTTGAATATAATTCTGTAGCTCCATCAGCATGCTTATCACTTTATTTTGAATTCATTTTCAGGAAGATTGTTGATTTCCATCTCACCAAGCTGTCTTTCTAGTATTTGAGGGATTTTTGATTGTACAAGGTTCTTCTGCCTCTTCATGGTCCTGGAGCAATAGGAGTGGTTGCTGGCAAGTGGCATTTGTGTCAGCTGGGAGAACAGTCTCTTCCTGCTTGCCAGTCCCCTTTTCTGTTTCTGCTGTCTGTGCCGGCTAACCGTGCACAGGGAGCGGCCTCTGGGTTAATCCCCTAAACTGCCATGGGCCGGGCATCCTTTGGCATGGCCTAGTGTACTGCCGGGGTTCACAGGAGCGCTGTGCATGTTCTTCCACAAGAACAATGCTCCTTTGTGCCTTCTGGTCTCCATGCCCATCTCCACTGTCTGTACCGGTCAAGCCTCTGTGTCTGGGCCGGTTAGCTGCATGCAGGGAGAAGCTTCTGCATTAAGCTGTGTCGTTGCTGTAGGTGGGGTTGCCCTCTGGCAAGTCTGCATTAATGGCAGGGACAGCTGGTTTGCATGCAGGTGCTGTTGGGGAGGAAGGAACAGCAGGTTGCTTATTTCAGTGAGAAGCCTCAGAGCTGCATTGCCAACCAAGGATTTAGACACCTGATGCTCCTTTAAGTTCCCCTTTGAGTGTTCTAGGACAATTTTATTCACCTGTTAAACCCTTGACCCTTTAAGACTTTTAAAGCATCTGCTTTTCTTTTGTCCCAGGGCAGGCGTCTGTGGGAACCTGTTCTCAGTCTTAGTCTCAGACTTTGCTTTTCAGCTCCTCTAATATCTAGAGCACTATGCAATGTGTATCTGTGCTCCTGGGTCAGATTACTAGGGTTGGTTATTTAGCATTCCTGTGCTTCCACTCCCTCCCCATTTTGATTCTTTTCCTCCCGCCGGTGAGCTGGGATGGAGGGAGTGCTCTGGTCCTGCCCGGTCATGGCTTTGTACTTTATCCTTTTCCATGAGATGTTGACTTTGCACAGATGTAGACTGACTGGTGTACTGTTACTTCTGGTCACTCTTTTAGGAATAGTTTTTGCTGTATTTTCAAAATATATGTGGTTTGGGGAAGAGATTTCTGCCACACTACTCATGCCACCATCTTTTCCTCCTCCAGTGGAAGAGTACCTTTCTTTCTTGCTTACTATTGTTTTCTCTGAGCTTAAATTAAGGTTGGGAACATATATAGTACTTGTACCATACAGATTTATTGAATACATAAATGATTTATATTCACTGCCAATTGTGTACGCTACTGAGTGGAAGTTGGGCCCTGGCAGAGAATAGCCACCATTCAAATGGGAATAAGTGGTCCTTGGCTAAAACCTTTTCAAGTCCTAGAATAAAATCCTAGTAATGCCATTTTCCTTTTCTACAGGACACATTTCATAGTCTTTCTAAAGAAACCCAAACCAAAAATAACTTATAATCAATATTTTTCAAAACTAAAACCAAGCAGATTGATCTTGTATGGTAGCTTAGGTCCAGAATCTATTCCATTCCTCTGGTGTTCTTGTACTGTTCTTTTTTGTAGAAGGACTAGCTTTTATTTGAATTTTTGCAAATGTGTGGCATTAGGAAAACTCATTTGATTAAGTTAATAGGCAATCCAGAGAACTGAAATATACACTGAGTGTATTTTTGATTTTATTAAAAATCAATTTTTTAAACTTTAATACAAACTCTTTCACTGTCATTTTTGTCAATAGCTATAGCTAAATATTGACCCCTGTAAAAGACATGCTTGAGTTTAGCTTTATTATTACTTTTATTATTTTTATTATTACTTTTACCATCAGACTGCAACCATTATATAACAGAATCCCTATTCAAAAAATTTAGTTGGACACTGTCATAAAATGAAGTTCAATAACTGACTTTGTTTCACTACCAGACTTTGTTTCATCTCTCTAATTGATAGAAATTCTATACCTTATAAATATTATAGTGATGGATTCATTGATGATTTACTATGTTCCTATACCATTCCTAGTATAAAGTGGAGATGAAGAAAAAATCTGGAAAGTTAAATCCACAAAGAATGATTCTTGAATTAATGATGATCTCAAGCAAATAATTAATTTCATCTTTGTAGACAGTTTTTACTCAATGACAGCATGAAAATATCACATCTACAGAATGCTGATAATGTGCAAAGAACAATTATATCTTCAGTAGACTGACAAATATTTTAAAGTGTAAAAAACAGATATCAATAAACAAATTCCTGAATTGCATTCTGAAGCTTTCAGACTGTTAAAATTATATAAAATTAAAAGTTCAGATGTTATGCTTACATATATATTCACTTATGTTTAATAATGTGGGCTGTATAATATTTATGATTCTGGTGGCTTTAAAGATTGGGAGAGAAAGAGTATGGGAATATTTTACTCTTTAATGAATGGTTACAAAGCAATCCATTGATAGTTAAGAAAAAACAAGAAAGGTTAAATAAATAAAACTGGCAGTACATGAAATATTTCTCCTATTAACTTCTGGAAGCTAGAAAATGCAATCTGGGGCATAAGATTTTATTTTCTCATCTGGGCATTAATTATTTACTTATAATTATTTAATGTGATGCAAGAACAAAAACTAATTTGTATTATTAATGATGTAAGAAATGTGATGTTTAGACTCTTAACATTGGTAATAAGAGGAAAGTATGTTGGATATTTACTTAACTTTTTCCTTTTGAAAGAAAATTGAAATGATAAAAGTTATTTAATTAACTACTTAAGAATTACATGTTTCTGCCGACTAGAATATACAAGAAGGTACTATCTGAAATGGACCTAGGACTACAAAGTTTCCATTTTCAGTCTCATAGCCTCCAGGGGGAAATCAAAGGGTTTCCTTCTTTCAACAGTTTGAGTGAGATAATATTTTGAGATGTTGAGAGATGCCAAACTACAAAAACAGTAAAGAAACTCTTCCAAAGAAATTTGTTATTATCTATACAAATGTATCTGCTTATTTGTTTTTATTCTGTTAATTATGTACAAAAAGAGGGAGAGGAGCTAAGAATATTTGCCACTTTTTCCAGCCAGAAAGGGGAAAACCCATGTTTGTAGAAATCATTTACCAAGCCATGCCTTCCTTAATCTCCTCCTTTTATATGGTTTTACCTGCTTGATGATAGATAGCCCAATATGAACTAAACTATAAGGCTTTCTTACAAATGAGGGGGAAATCACTAGAGAGCACATTACTTTAAATTAATTGAATAGGTGTTGGAGAATGGGATCCTCTTATTGTGCTTAATACACTCCACTATCCAAAGTATACTCATCTTTGTGTCTGGTTGCTAGAAGATGACATAATCTCTTGGCATAAAGTGGAAAAAAGTCAAGAATTTATATTATGTGTCTGAAAGATGTATAAACATTACAAGTTTCCATGAATAATGAAACAGTGGCATTGAAAGACACATTAGACCAGATGCACTTAAAAGATATATACAGAACATTCCACCCAAAAACAATATGGTACACATTTTTCTTGGGTGCACATGGAATGTTCTACAGAATAGATCACATATTAGGTCACAAAAAGAGCCTACATAAATTCAAGAAGACTGAAATTGTATCAAGCATCCTTTTAGACCACAATGATATGAAACTAGAAATCAGTTACATGAAGAAAACAAAATATCCAAGAAACCCATGGAAGCTAAACAACATGCTTCCAAATACTCATTGATCAATGAACTATTCAAAGGGGAAATCAATGAATATGTGGAGAGAAATGAAAATATAAAACCAATGGTTCAAAATATGTGGGATGCAGCAAAAGCAGTTCTAAGAGGGAGCTATGAATGGATAAAGAAGATGTGGTACATATACACAATGGAATATTACTCAGCCATAAGAAAAAAACAGATCCTACCATTCACAACAACATGGATGGAGCTAGAGGGTATTATGCTCAGTGAAATAAGCCAAGTGGAGAAGGACAAGTATCAAATGATTTCACTCATATGTGGAGTATAAGAACAAAGGAAAACTGAAGGAACAAAGCAGCAGCAGAATCACAGAACCCAAGAATGGACTAACAGTTACCAAAGGGAAAGGGACTGGGGAGGATAGGTGGGAAGGGAGGGATAAGGGTGGGGAAAAAGAAAGAGGGCATTACGATTAGCATGTACAGTGTGTGTGGGGCACGGGGAGGGCTGTGCAACACAGAGAAGACAAGTAGTGATTTTGCAGCATCTTACCACGCAGATGGACAGTGACTGTGAAGGGGTATGTTGGGGGGACTTGGTGAATGGGAGAACCTAGTAAACATAATATTCTTTCTGTAATTGTAGATTAATGATACCAAAATAAAAAAAATAGAAAAAATTAAAAAAGAAGCAAAAAGATTCCAAAATAATCAAATCTCACGACTAAAGGAACTATAAAAAGGAAAACAAAACAAAGCTCAAAGTTAGTAGATGGAGGAACATAATAAAGATCAGAGCAGAAATACATTTAACAAAGAGTAAGGAAATGAGAGAAAAATCCGTGAAAACAAGAGCTGGCTCTTCAAGAAGATAAAATAGACAAACCCCTAGACAGTCTTATCAAGAAAAAGACATAACAAATACTGGTGAGGATGAGGAGGAAATGGAACCCTCCTACACTGTTGATGGGAATGTAAGTTGGTACAGCCACTGTGGAAAGCAGTATGGGAGTTCCTGAAAAACTAAAAACAAAAATACCATATGACCCATTAACTCAACATCCAGAAATTTATCTGAAGGAAAAATCTGATTTCAAAAGGTATATGCACTCCTCTGTTTATTGTCACATTATTTACAATAGCGAAGATATGGAGGTTTCCCAACTATCAGTAGATGGATGCATAAAGAAGACGAGGTACATATACACAATGGAATATTGTTCATCCATAAAAAGGACTGAAATCCTGCTATTTGCAACAACATAGATGAACCTAGGACCTATTATGCTAAGCGAAATAAGCCAGGTGCAGAAAGACAAATACCATATAATTTCAGTTACATGTAGAATCTAAAATAAAACAAAACAAAATGAACAAAATAGCAGTAGACTCATAGATGTTGTGAAGTGACTGGTGGTTACCAGGGGGAGGGGTTGTGGTGGATGGATGAAATTGATGAAGGGGATAGAGGCACAGAATCTCAATCATAATATAGATTAGTCATGGCAATGAAAGTACAGCACAGAGAATATAGCCAGTGATTCTGTATTATCTTTCTATGTTGACATATAGTAACTTCACTAGTTGGGGTGATTATTTAATAATGTATATAACTGTTGAATCAGTATGTTGTGTACTTGAAACCAGTATAATAATGTTTATCAACTATACTGCATTAAAAAAATAAAAAAATAATAAGATGCAAGAATTATCTACCTATATATTTTGAACTCTGCTTGGTCAGTGTGGCATGCTGCAAACATCATGGACTTTAAATACATACAGAACTTGATTCATAAAGTAAGGTCTTTACTAGATATGAACCTTGAATGAGTTATTTAAAAATCTCTTAATCTTGGTTGCTTTATCTACAAAATAGAAATATGAACAATTTGGATCACAGGATTTCAAGAATAAAATAGGTAAACATATGTAAAGCACATATCACAGTGACTGGAACATAGTAAATTATCAGTGATAGTTATTACTGCAATACCTTAGTTTGAATTCTACAGAGAGTTGGTATCTCTTACCAAATAAGTCAATTGCTGCTTTTTGCATTTTTGTTAGAGCATTGGGAAGGTGCTCATCTTTTTTCAGCTTTTAAAACATTGGTTTAAAGAGACTTTTCTTACCGATTGATTGCTAGTTGATGCTTCATCTTCAACTGCACCTTTGCTCCTTGTGAAGTGAAAATTATGGAAGGATAGATTTGAGTTGAAAAAAGGCAATATGTGAACAGTGAAGTCCCATATAAACCCTGTTTATGAGTGGTGCAGTCATTTTTGGTCTTGTTTCCTGAAATCTTAAGTGTAGGACAGTATTCATTCCATGCAGTCTTGGGAGAGAGGCGTTTTATATTTTCCCTCGAGTAAACGTCTTTACATGGCAATAAGGTCGAGGTGAGAAGGTAGTTTAAACATTATCCAAAATCTGGAAAAAACAAGAGAGATAATAGAATAATGAACTCTTCAAGGAGGATCAGGATTTCAATCCTTTGGAAAGTGTAGCCATGAAAATTAGCAACTTGTATTCATTCACTAGTCCTTATTTTAAAAGAAAGTTTTCCTTTATTTTTGTTTTATTAATTTTTGATTTTGAAATAATTTCAGACTTACACAAAAGTTGCAAAAGTAGCACAAAGAATTCTTGCATACGCTTGTCCCAGATTCCTCAAAAGTTAACGTATTACATAGGCACATTGTAATTATCAAGGTCAGGAAATTCACATTGATAGAATGTTTTAATCTAGGGACTTCATTCCAATGTTTCAAAGTATCCCACCAATTTCTCACTAATTTGTTTATGGAACTGATGTTAGATCACATGATGTACTTACTGTCATGTCTCTTTTGTTTCCTTTAATCTGAAATAGTTTCTCAGCACTTCTTCATTTTTCATGATCTTGACATGTTTGAAGAGTAAAGGCTATGGAATACCCCTCATTTTGCTTTTGCCTAATGTTTCCTAATGTTAAAATTTAGATGCTGCATTTTCGACAAAGATATTACAGAAACAATGTTTGTTCCCTTCTTTACACATCATATCAGGAGGCCCATGATGTTGGTATGTCTCATTATTGGTGAAATTAGCCTTGACCATTGGGTTAAGGTGGTATCTGTCAAGTTTCTGAAATGAAAAGTTAATATTTCCCCTTTGTAAACAATAAGTATCTTATAGGAAGATACTCTGAGGCCATGCAAACAGCCTGTTTCTCTTAATACATTTACCCACTTAATCATCTATTGTTAATTATCAACTGAAACAATTGCTGCGGATATTAGCAATGGTAATGTTCTATTTCCATAATTCCTTCTACATTTACTAGTTTGAATTATATTCTCTTTTACTGATATATTTATTTATTTGTATTAGTATGGATTCACTTATTCTTCTTTTATTCTGCATATTTTAATCCATTACCATCATTATTTATTATTGCTAAAGTTTTCTTTTTGGTGGTTGGGAGCCCATGAAAATTGGATCCTACAGACAGGTCTTCATTTAGTCATCATATTTTTAGGAAACCAAAAGCTTTTTTATTAAACAATATATTGGAATTTATTTTTATTTGGGCTGTTTTCAAGTGTCACAAGTTCATGCCACTATGAGCCAATCAGTAGGGTTCTATTCTCAGCTTAGCCAAGAAACAGTTGTCAGTAAATTATTCCTTATTCCTTCACTTCAGCATGTTTTTTTTAATTACTGAGAAGAGGGTAGTGAACTTTTAACAACAGGGATATTTTGAACCTAAAAATATTTGACTCTTATCTGATATAACTAGGTGCTCATAGTCAGTTGACAGATTTTTGTTTTTCTTTTTTTTGCAAAAACTTTATGAAGATGGGAGCTATTCAAAAAGACTGAGGAAAGGTTTTCTTGGAGATTACTAAGGGAAGCAAAGTTGACCCAGAAATGCAAAAATAGATCGACAAGACTTGCAAAAGAAGATTTGTCTATACCTCTAATTAAAGAACAGACAGGATTCTTGGGCTTCTTTGGCATGCATGTTTCAGTAAATGTTACATCACCTCAAAAAGACAGTATTAACATTCTAATGTTCATCTCAGAAAATGGCTGTAATACTACAAATATAACAGCTGTTGTTTCACATGCAGAATCAAAGGGAAAGCAACTCTTGGATTAAAAAAATATCATTAATGAGTTGCAAAAGTGAGAAAAAAATGAACTCTTCTTGACAGGTGAATAAGATTTAAGGCTGGCAGATAAAAAGTGAATAGAATTTAAGACTGACAAATAAAAATCTCATTGAAATAATTCTTTGCCTGATGGTTTTTTCTGGTGGAATAAATTTTACATAGAAATTCTCATTATATGCACTTCAATACTTTCACTCTCAGTGCATACATTTCTTATATTTAAACACCAAATATGTTTTCAACAAAAGTTGAAAATAAACATACAAATAAAAATATATTGAAACACCCTTGGGATTTTATAGGAAAAAAACAGTATCATATTACTTGAAAGATTATGCTTTTATTCCAGCCAAGATAATATGGTTTTAATTCATAATTTCTCAACTTTACTTACAACAGACAGTTTTTAATTAAGTCACAAAATATTTTTTCATTATTGGATTCAGAGGAACAAGTTTTTAAATTATGGCCAAACACAACAAATTTTTTTATTATTATTGAAATTCTTTATATCAAAGCAAAGAATTATTCATTAGTTGACAGAAAACACACATACATACACAATGTTTGTAGATTTTTCCTTTTTATCCATTTTAATGGCAATAGGAACATTGACATTAATTGTTTAAATAAAGGGATATTTTACAATGTTCCCCTTATATTATATTTCAAAGGAACCTAAAGCTCTCAATTCTCAAAGCTCTCAAGATGTTTAATTTACCATAACAAGCACTGTTTCCACTAAGTGTTTTCATTTTCAGATGCCAAGGAGGAGACATATAGGAGCAGAGAATTTACATTTGCCAGGGCTCAATCCAGTGGCAGCTTGGATTTTAATTTGCTTTCAGTCAAAAGTAACAATGAATAGGCCCAAGGCAACTTTGCCAAAACAGAAACGTTTTCACCTCTGAGCATCCACAGTATAGTACACAGCTTATCATCAGTACATGAAAACTTCAATCTTTCATGATATAAATACCCAAATGCAGTCACTATCACATTACACCAAACCTACCACTGATTTCCAGCCTTGTAAACAGCATCTGGAGCCCAGGGAAGACAAGGAGAGAGTAATTTGCATCTGACTCAGGTGACACCAAATAAATGGATAGAAAAGGCAAAAGTAATGACAAACTGTGCACAATCAACGATGAAAATGACAATGATCATATGTAGCTCATTATACAGATTTTACACTATCCACCTCCTTTGTGAGCCAATATTCCTGTGGCTTAGAGCAGTTGCACATATTCCAGTCAGGATGACTGAGGCATGGGTAAATTTCAACCATTAGGCCAAACATTTTCACGGGAACTGAGAAATAGGACTGT
Source organism: Manis pentadactyla (assembly GCF_030020395.1). Taxonomy (NCBI): domain Eukaryota; kingdom Metazoa; phylum Chordata; class Mammalia; order Pholidota; family Manidae; genus Manis; species Manis pentadactyla. Next base: position 75,308,035 of record NC_080038.1, read on the forward strand.
GCTTAATAGATGGGGATCCCAGGAAAGTTCTGAAGGTAGGGAAAGGAGATGTGGGGACAGAAATTACAGAATTCCTAATAGTTGTTTAGTGAGAGTGGCAAGAAACTGGAGTTATTAGAGCTGCATCTCCCAGTCTTTAGCTCATTGATCCTTCTCTGCTTCCTTGAAAATCTGAAAGCCTTTTAGGATAATATGAAGACCAGAAAAGATCATTTTTAGAATAGATTAAAGGTATCTGAGACAGCCTAAACCTTACTTATCCTTCAAAACTAGCTCCAATCCTTTCTTCCCAAGAAAGACTTTCCCAGGTCACTTCAGCCCAAATGCATATGCCTTCCACTGAACTACTCTGAAGCCCATTTCATATTTCACTCTTTGTGATTCAGGTTATTAATGACATTGTTTCATAGCAGCTCACCTTTTTCTAGACTTCTTTTGTAGTATTTTAAGTCTCACATGTTAATATATTTTCTAGCTCTTGATGATAAGCTACTTAAGACTAGAGATTTGCTCATACTTTTTAGCCTTTCATATATATAAGCTCTTAGTATAAGGGTGTTGACTAACTGGGGATAATCAAGGATTGAGAAATATGGAAACAAACAAGGAGAAAAATACCACGGTAATTAAAGATATTGAACTGGACCAGGAAACTAAAAGCACGTAAGATAAAGGCATGACCATCTGGGTCTCTAATCAATTACTTTCCTATATTATTGCTAGTTAGTAATGTTAATTATTACCACATCCAATTTTAATTTAAAAGTTGGTCTCCTTTGGCAATACCCTGAGGCGATTTGAACTCTCCATTAATTGATTCTAAGCTCTATTTTCATCATACTAGTACTTTTCTTACTGCAAATCACATCAATGTCTTTAATGTTTACTCTTTGCGATACAAATGAACTGTTTTCTCTCCTAAATGCACTATACTGGTGTGTGGAAACCAGTTATTATTCAGAAAATCCTTAAATTTTAGGTAGAAGAAACTCAAGTCAAAGCAAAATTTGTTTTCTGTTTTTAAATAAATATATTTTTCACAGTCAGCTTCACTTATCAGACCAGAGATATTAAAGACAAAACATAAACCAATGGGTACTAATAATATATACCATTTTTGAGCCCTCATTATGTGTTAAGATTGTGTATGGTACATGTAAAATTATTTTCATTTTCATAATATCCCTATGAAGATAATTACTGTCACTAGTCCCATTTTATAGATTAAAAACTAAGAAGTTCATAAGAGTAGAAAACCTTAGAGCTAGGATTTGAGTTTTAGTCCTCCTAACCAGGGTTCTCAAATCTGTGGTATCTACGGTATCATCCTAGAAAGAACACAAAGAGATCATGGTCGGATATCAGGGTATGGCTATCCATGGTTTGATTGAATGAATGACAGGCTGAAAGCAGCAAAGGTATAAATTGAATCTGTCATTAATGGGGCACATGGTGGTTGAGAGATTGGGATGGAAGAGACAGACTCGGCCACGGGTATCAAAAAAATCTAGTCTGAACACAGAATATGTACTCAAAAGATGTGGTCACAGATAACAGGAAGTTCTGGCAAAATAGAATTATTTACCTCAGTTTGCTGTGCAGTGTACATAATTTAATACTTTGAAATTTCATAGACGAGAGCTTAGCACATAGCACTCAATGTTACCATTATTATTCATTAGTATTGTTTAAATCCAATTAATAGGGTTAGCACAGCAGAAAAGGGAATCCAATTGACTGTGAAATTCTGAAGTCTAGATAATTAGCTCAATGAAATTTTGTCAATAGCTAGCAAGGCCCCAATGATTCTTTTGGTGTTCAGAAACAAAAACAAAACTCTATACTTTCAAAGATGTGATTCAGGATCCCATTTATAAAAGGATGGGGCACTAAAGCAAGGATTCATATATAGGAAATGAAGACAAGAGTCCAGTTAGCAAAACTAGGGTCCAATATTGGCACCAGATAAATAACAACGAGGCTATAAACCATGATGAAACTTCATGATTCCCTTATGTCTCAGCCCATGATTGCAATTAGGGATTGGGAACAGGGATGTATGCATGATCCAAGGGACCTCTACTATTAGGAACAGGGAAATGCAAGGACTAGGAATCAACCTAACAAAAATATCTCATGGAATTTTTTTCTCCAGTCTGCATTTTTGGTACAACTAATTTCTGTAATCTATCATAGTCTAATCTGGAAAGCCAAAGTTGCCACATGCCAGAGGCTGAGTTGAAAGAGCTGCAGTTAATACTCAAGATTATGAATTGAATACTCTGGCTATTAGTGGGAAGTTAAGTGTGGAAAGTCTGAGAGGGAGGTCCAAACAGCAGGCAGAAAACTAGCTAAATTTAATAGTAATATGTGTTGGGAGGTCAGGCTGAAGCAAGCAAAGGAAGACGGTCCAACTGGGAGCCCAGAATAAAAGCAAAGCTTGGGAACTCTTAAGAGGTCAGTTTAAACAGGGACTGAAAGATCTGAAACCATTCCCAGGATGCAATCTCATGGGAGTGGAATTGCAAAATTCAGATTTCTGTCAAATGGAGCTCAAAATATCCAAGTAAGCAGAAAATATAGCCACAGACTGGCAACAAGTTTTATCAATCAAAGACCAAAAGTCAACTTTACTCCTTGAAGAGCTGGGCATAGGAGATATTATTATAAAAAAAATAAAGATTTTGTATCTGAAGTATTAAATGAATTTTCTTCAAAAAGCAAGGGAAGTTTTCATAACTCTGAAGATGGAATTATCCCTCTTTGATGACAGAAACAATCTGATTTGGAAAACATATGAAGGGAAAGAGAAAGTGGATCGAGTCCAAAGTTCTAATGTCATCCTTGCTATAATGCTGTGACCTCATGCAAATCATTTAACTTCTACTTCAGTGTTGTGAAATAAGGATAATAATACCTGACCTCTCACTTCTATTCCGTGACATTTTTTTAAATGAAAGACTCTAATGTAAGTATCTGATTTTTCCTAAAAATCCTATCATAAATTATATACAATATCAGAATGTTGATAATTTTTCAAGTTGTGTGATGGATACATGAGGAAGGGGTCATTGTAAAATTATTTATTACACAAATTTAAACACAAAAAGCTCAATGCTCACAGGAAAGAGGAGGATCATTGACAACAGATACAGTAAGGATACGAATGTTCTGGAAGAAGTAAGTCAGGGAGAAACAGCCAGGAATTAAAAGAACATCCAATTCCAGCTTTCTCAGTGCAGGAACTTTTCCTGCCAAAACCACTTGGAGAAGTAAACACTTTCAACTCCTAGGTAGCAATAGGACTGAGGAGCAATTCAAAAGTTATTAGGGAGAAATTCAGGATTAACTGTAGGCTTCCTTCCATAACTAGAAAAGCATAACCATTTTGTCTTTCCAGTAACCAAACTGTTATTCTGAAGCTATATGCAGCTCTTTAAATGTTAATATGCATCCCTTGAAGAAAGCCAGATAGAAAAACATATAATCATATTATAATTTATATGAATGCTTTGGATAATATTATGTCCCTTGAAAATACCAAAGCACTATTATAAAATGGAATGAAATTTTTATAAATGTAGATTAACAAATAATGCAGATGCCTTTTACTCCTTCTCAGTATATGGTAAGGTTCTTCACCTTAAGAAATGCTCTGTGCTCAATTTAGAATTCAGGTGTGCATCTATGGAAGGGCTATGGAGCAGACTGGTCCTAAGTCTACTTTCATGAGGGAACCAAGATCCTACTGGGGAAAAAATATCTCAAGGAAAAAGATAGAAAAAGCATAAAATATTGACCAAGGACAATTGAATAGCATAGGATGGGAGAGACTATTTTATATCCCGCAGGGTGACTCGTTAAGATTGTTCTGCAGTCAGAGTCCAAAGATGAGGACTCTCTCTGGGATGTTCTTCCCAGTCCACCACCTCCTTTGACTTAATGTCACTTCCTCAAAGAAGACTTTTCTGTTTTCTTTTCTGCTTAATATTACTCTTATAGCACCACTCTTCCTCCAGAGTGTTTATAATACTAGTAATTTGGCATTTGTTTTTTCTCTATTATTTTTTATCTCCCCCACAAGTATGTTATTGCATGAGGGGACAAACTATGTCAGTTTTGGCTTAATATTGTATCTCCAGTGTCTAATGTAGTACCTGGTACTTCTCAATATTCATTTAATTAGTAAATATACCAATAAATTATAAAAGTTAAAATTTAAAGTAATCATTTCATTAAACTCTCTTCAGGACATGAGAAACTGCAAGGTTATAGCAGTGTTTTCAATAATAAGGATATTAGCAACTTCATTGTCCAAATAACCTGACAGCAACTTTCAGCATCTTTGACTTCCAAGCATCAGCTGACTTAAAAAAACATTGTCACTTTTGACCTGGGAAGTCAATATCTTAGGTGGAGACATTGGTGGCTTAGGCAGTAGACCTCATGAACATGAAGTAAAGCAGGAAAGGTCAAAGTTAACCAAGTTAACCAAGTTCATGGATACTTGTATGTCATTCTTGCCAGTGTCCATAATAGTTGGAAAAGAACCTTGAGAGATGAATTTGTGTTCCTGAAATTACAGATAGAGCCATGTTCAGATAATAAAGCTTTTATTTTTTGGTCCTACTTTTTGCCTTCAAGATGGAGTTGTTCTGGAAGCTAAAGTATAAAAATTCAATTAGCTACTAAAATGATAAATATAAATTTGACTGCAATCCTTAAAAACAGTACTTGTGAATCTAGCTCATTCCTTGACCAGACTGTACTCTTATTAAAAAGTCTGTCTTTATTGACCAGAACAGAACAAAAAGGACATATCATTAATAAGTACTGTAAGCACATAAATATACACTATGTATATGACTGAGCTTGCCAGGTATTTCTAAGATTAATTTGGTCCTTGACATCTCTATGTAGATCAGGATAGTACATACTCTTCCTGGCACTCTATTAAATTTTCTGTATTATACTCTGTTACCATTTATTTCCAACTAAGGAGCCTAATCTCATGCCTAAATCTTCTACTAAGGATTCTGAAGCAAGGAAATAAATATTTTGTGTTTTTTATAAAAATATAGTACACTGATACCAATAGATACAGACTATAGTACAATCACTGGAAAGAGCTAGAATTTAAGTGTTACTGGAAAAATACCCGAATTAATTTTATTTAAATTGTTAATTATGATTCTAAATAGAACTGATATTTCTTTGTTTATTTTCCACAGTTTCTTGAATTTTCTGAGTTGAAAGTGTTAAAAAGTGGTGTATCTTTTCTCCTTCAGTGGCTTTATGCTTACTTTTCAAGAATGCTTAGCTGCTTTCAAAGGGCCCAGGGAAATTTTTAAACACCTTCGGGACAACTCATTGCCATATATGTCTTTAAGATTAATTATTTTATTCCCATTAAATATATATATATCAACAATTTGAGACAGAAATTTACAAAAATTTTTACATCTAATCCTAGTGGAATAATTGTCTTTTCCTGAAAATTGGGTGGAATAATTTCCCTTTCATTTACATTTAGGAAATATAAATCCCAATTTTATGATTTTTTATATCTTTTCCTCTAAATAGATTATTAACTAGGATATTCTTAGAGTAACCTAAATAATTTATTCTAGAGCCATATAGGATATGAAACAACAGCTATCATTCCATTCTAGATTTAGTGATTAATGAGATTAATCTCTAAGAGATTACAGAAATGGTGAAAAGACAATTAGTAAGAGATTAATGAGCCATACTTGTACCTTAAGAATATCAAAAGAAGTTTCAAGGTCTCCATTACACTGGAGGTACTTAATGAAAGAACACTTCCACAAAGTGTTTAATTATTTCAAAATAATAAGAAAAACTATATGGTGATGGATTGGTACAACATGTATCAGTATGAACGCATGTTTTCTAGTGTATATGCAAAGAGATGTGTATGGAAATAAGCATAGAGGTATATATATGTATGCACTAATATGTATACCTACATTTCCTAGCTCTGTCCACTGAGAGGATCTAGAAGCAATAACACAAAATAGCAATGAGCACACCTAGAGCCCAAATCTTGGTTTCTGAATACCATTCTCCTGTAAAGGAACTAAGGCTCCTTGACGTGGCTGATTGCAGGACTGGAGACAAGGAAAATGCAAGATAAGTCTAGAGCATCTTGTAGTGTCAAAAGGAACTGAAGTTCTTAACAAAAATAATAGTAACAGCAAATATGAGGGGACTTGTTAAAATGATAGAGGAGTCAAACTAAAAGAGCAACCAATGATCAATGCTAGGATAATTTACAATAAAATATATAAAAATATATAATGATAGCATCACATTATAACCAAAAAAAATAAATATCTATTGTCCACAGTGATACAAAATTATTAAACAAATAAAAACAGGGGAAAGAATTTCACCTTATTTTACAGAAGGATCCCAACTTATAATTGTGGAAAGAATGAGAAGAACAGAAAATTGCCATTAGAAAAAAAGTTTAAGAGAAAGAAAATATTTGCACATCAGAGCAGGAAATATTGACAATGAATGCTAATAATAGTGGGTAAAATTTTAGGAGAGACAAGATATTTGCATAGCCTCAAAATATCTCTCTAAAAATATTTATTAATTACAAGGGGAAGAGTAATCTTTCTGTGAAGAAACCTGGCACACATCACCTTAACCATGTTATTAAAGTTAACATTGCCATTAATAAGACATATTAACATCATATCCATACTGATACAATGCACTGAAAAGGGTTCAACATAATTTATGTGGCATTTTACCAAAAAATGTATAACCTCAATCTAGTCATAAGGAAACATTACACAATTCCAAATTGAGGAATATTCTACAAAACACCTAATCAGTATTCCTCATAGCCATCAAAGTTAAGAAAATAAGGAATGAGAAACTATCACAGACCAGAGGAGACAAAGGAGGCATGATAAATAAATGCATTATAGAAAGAATCCCAGAAAAGAAAAATATTACAAATGGATAAACTGGGACATCCTAATAAAGTCTGTAACTTAGTTAATAGTATTTTACTAATGTTACTGTCTTAGAGTTGATGGTTGTGCTAGGATTATGTAAAATGTTAGCAGTAGGGGGAGCTGAGTGAAATATGCAACAACTCTGCAAGCCTAATGTGATTCAAATTATGTATTTTTTAATGCAGACTACATTTCATTAAAAAAGTTTTTTCTCATATCAGTAGACTTGTTCTCAAATATTCAAAAATTTTACACCATAGTCCTAAAAATCATTTTCTTAAAAAGATTGCAAGTTACATACATTCTTTGAAAGTAAAAATAAGTTATGCATTTTTAGCAAATTTTTTTTCACAAATATTACAAAAAATTTTTTAAAAGTAAAATGGAAGCCTGTTCTAGACCTTCAAAAACTTTAAACTTCTGTGCAAAAGGGAGGGAACAGTATTCTTTCACACACTTTCTCTGATAGAAAGATGTTTACCAGCACCATCATGCCAAATGAAAAAATAAGCATAACATGATTTGTGGCACATTATATACCAAGTGCCATTTTTGCTGTTGGCTTCTATGATTGAAGCAGATGTTACATGCCCTTCAGTTAGCCCTGAAAGATTCATTGTCATGAGCAATGGGGATGTCCAGCTATATGCTTTGTTAGTGACCCTTGATAAAATTTCTTTCTCATAAACCAATCTAGCAACATCAGCTAAGAAACCATCCTAAAGACACACTAATTGGGCATAAGCGATTTTCTAACATGTTCAAAGCCCTGCCCAAAAGCAATCACTTCAAATTCTCATGGATTTGTTGACTTGATTGATGCCCATCAGCAACACTAGCTCCAGACAGCTGAAGATTTGCATGCAGTGGGCACTGTCTATATGCTCTGGATACATGAAGGTCAATATTAAGATTCCTTTTGGGGAAAAGAGAGTTTCTTTAATAACTGGTGTTGGGAAAACTGGGCAGGTATATTCAAGAGAGTGAAACAACAGGACTACGGTCTAAACTATGTACAGAAAGTAAACTCAAAATGGATAGAGACCTAAATGTAAGACATGAAACCATAAAACCCTTAGAAGAAAACATAGGCAAAAATCTCTTGAACATAAGCATAAGCATTTTTTTCTGGACATATCCTCCCATTCAAGGGAAACAAAAGCAAAAATGAACAAGTGAGACTACTTCAAACTAAAAATTTTCTATACTGTGAAGGACAACGTCAACAAAACCAAAAGGCAGCCTATGTACGGGAGAATGTATTCATAAATGATTTATCTGATAGGGGGTTAACATTCCAAAATATATAAAGAACTCATATGACTCAACACCAAAAAAATAGTAACTTGATCAAAAAAATGGGTGGAGGATCTGAACAGACACTTCTTTAAGTAAGAAATACAAATGGCCAGCAGGCACATGAAAAGATGCTCCACATTGCTAATCATCAGGGAAATGAAAATCAAAACCTGAGTGAGATATTTCCTCACACCAGTCAGAATGGCTACTATCAAAAAGACAAGAAATAACAAGTGTTGGTGAGGATGTGGAGAAAAGGGAACCTTCCTATACTGCTGGTGGCAATGTATGTTGGTGCAGCCCCTGTGGAAAGCAGCATGGAGGTTCCTCAATAAACTAAAAATAGAAATATCATAAGACCCAGTAATTCCTCTTCTAGGAATTTACCCAAAGAAACAAAATCCCCAAGTCCAAAAGGTATGTTTATTGTCACATTATTTACAATAGCCAAGATACGGAAGCAAACAAAGTATCCAACAATAGACGAATGGATAAAGAAGAGGTGGTACCTGCTGGTGGGAATGTAAATTAGTTCAACCATTGTGGAAAGCAGTATGGAGGTTCCTCAAAACGCTCAAAATAGACTTACCATTCGACCCAGGAATTCCACTCCTAGGAATTTACCCTAAGAATGCAGCACTCAAGTTTGAAAAAGACAGATGCACCCCTATGTTTATCGCAGCACTATTTACAATAGCCAAGAATTGGAAGCAACCTAAGTGTCCATCAGTAGATGAATGTATAAAGAAGATGTGGTACATATACCCAATGGAATATTATTCAGCCATAAGAAGAAAACAAATCCTACCATTGGCAACAACATGGATGAAGCTAGAGGGTATTATGCTCAGTGAAATAAGCCAAGCAGAGAAAGAGAAATACCAAATGGTTTCACTCATCTGTGGAGTATAAGAACAAAGGAAAAACTGAAGGCACAAAACAGAAGTAGAATCACAGAACCCAAGAATGGACTAAGAGGTACCAAAGGGAAAGGGACTGGGGAGGATGGGTGGGTAAGGAGGGATAAGGGGGGGGGAAGAAGAAAGGGGATATTATGATTAGCATGCATAATGGGGGGGAGAAAGGGGAGGGCTGTACAACACAGAGAAAACAAGTAGTGATTATACAACATTTTGCTATGCTGATGGACAGTGACTGTAAGGGGGTTTCTCGGGGGGACCTGGTATAGGGGAGAGCCTAGTAAACATAATGTTCTTCATGTAATTGTAGATTAATGATAAAAAAAGAAAAATAAATGAAGTAAAGGGGGATTACTCCCTGATAGGATAAAACTAACTGCAAATCACCGATTAATGCATGCTTTAAATATCCTTAATTTTGATCATTTAAAGGGTGTCAGATGATCAGCTATGGAAGTACATTTTTCGGATAATATTCCTTTCTCTTAAAAAAAAAGAAAAAAAGGCAGTTCCTGTGTGGTGACCTCCAATAGGTTCTTCACAATGGTATAAAGGGCATATCAAAGTGTGGGCAGGGGGTTTGTTTGTGTTTATACAGAGGATCGAAGCCTAATTTGGCTACCCAGAAAATGAATTAAGATACGATATGAAGAAGAACTTCCAACATCAACATTCTCTGGGAGAGTCATTCCAGAAGATGATCATCAAAAACTTCAACAAAGATCCTGGTGCTGTTGCAGTTTGTAGCTGCGTTCATCTCACCAGTTCCTGGACTTGCCATTGGAATGAAGAAGGAGATATCTAAGCTGGCCTGTGCATAGAGTAAAATAACAAATTTGACTGGATCTATACTGTTGGAACCCAACCAAGAATTACGAGAAGTGCAAGTTACAGTGCTCCAAAATCGTGCGACTATAGACTATCTACTGTTAAAAGAACATACGGGATGTGAATATTTCCCAGGAATGTGTTGTTTTAATTTGTCTAATTTTTCTCAAAATATTCAAATTCAGTTAGACAATATCCATCATATCATTGATAAGTTTTCACAAATGCCTAGGGTGCCTAACTGGTTTTCTTGGTTTCACTGGATATGGCTGGTAATTGTAGGTCTGCTCTGGTTGTGTAGCTGTATTCCTATTATGTTAATGTGTGCACACAATTTAATTAGTAATTTAAAACCTATACACGCTTATGTTACACTACAAGAAGATATGTCAAAGAAATAATCAATCTTCCCATGTTTTCTTCCGTCTGCTACTTCTATAGCTTCTCTTCTTCCTTCATAATTACAACCCCTAAGTAGAATTCATGCCTCATATAGAAATTACCAAGCATCATAATTCTTCCAAGTGGTAAAGATACCTCAAGACAAATGCTGGGCATAGAAGCCACGGGGCATAAATCTGCAAAAAAGTAAAAAGCTAACCTTTTCAAACAATAAGGCTTCTCTCTCACTTACCAACTTTACATTTCCCTGTATGGCCCCGGAAGATGACTGGTTAGCCAGAGACGCGTAAGATTCCTCAAGGGAGGAACAACCTAAGACAGGCACAGTCGCAGGGGGGCCATCAGGTGAGAAATTGGGGATCAACAGAGGTGAGGCTTAGAACCTCACTCCCCCTGTTTTGAGAGAAATCTGCATCTGTGGATGTTTTGTTGCCCTTGTGTAGCTTGGATTAATACTTTGTCTATAGGCACACACCTGATCATCTACATTTGCCCTCTTACAGCACTAAACTATGTTTTCTACCTTTATCTTGCATCTACCTACCACTTCAGCATTTTATTAAAAATAATAATAATAGTAATAAGAAGAAGAAGAAGAAGAAGAAGGGAGAAATGTGGGATTCACATATAAATCAAGCATAAAAATCAAACGAATAATCATAAGTGACCTGATTGTTTATAGTTCATGATGCGTGATCAAAACCGAAAGTTTCTGTGATGACTGCCCTTTCCCTGTTCACCATGTAAGAACTTATTCACTATGTAAGAACTTGTTCACCATGTAAAAACTTGTTTGTTATGCTTCAGAAGATTGGAGACTGTTGAGAATTAGGCATGGGCTTGATTAATGATTGTGCATTGAGTCCCCTATACAGAATTTTATTGTTGTTAACAACCATTTGATCAATAAATATGAGAGATACCCTCTCAAAAAAAAAGAAGAGGTTGTATACATGCACAATGGAATATTATTCATCCATAACAAAGAAGGAAATCCTGCCATTTGTGACAACATGCATGGACCTAGAGGGTATTATGCTAAGGGAAATAAGCCAGGCAGAGAAAGACAAATCCCATATGATTTCACTTATTTGTGGAATCTAAAAACAAAACAAAACAAAATAATCAAAATAACAGTAGACACATAGACACTGAAAAGGGTCTGGTGGTTACCGTGGGGGTGGCGTGAGGATGGGTGAGTAGGGAGAGGGAAAGGAATAAAGGGACACAAAATTTCTCAATCATAATATAAGCTGGTTACAGTGTTGGTAGTACAGCATGAAAAATACAGCCAATGACTGGCTAACATCTTCCTATGTTGACAGATAGTAATTGCACTAGTTGGGATGATAATTTTATAATGAAGGTTATTGGTGAACCACTGTGTTGTGTACTTGAAACTAATATAAAATTGTATGTCAACTATACTTCAATAAAAAAAATTCCTTTGGTTCAAAAATTGTCCTTCATCCTGGATCTATTGCCTTAACTCCCACCATCACTGGATGGTTACTTGTTGGTCTCTGAGTCATGGATATATTTTTTACATTAATAATATATGTGGTGTATATAAATCGTATATACACATAAATGTCTATTAATATGTATATGTATTTACTATAGTAAAATAAATAGCAAAGTTTTTATACATCATAGTTTATATAAAATTAACATAAAATATAGAGATTATATATATGTTTATGTATATACTTATGTACATATCTCCCAAACATATATTTGAATATTTGATTTTCACAAAAACCTGATATTATTATGAAGGTTTTGTAGATATTGAAACAAGAAATCAGGGAGGTAAGGTGAATTGCTTAATGCCACATTGTGTGAAATTGACCTGGGACTAATGTTAAGATATTTGAATGACAAGCATATTACACTGGAACAGAATATGAGAAAATGTCAGAGCCCTCTTAACCCTATGCCTTCCCATCTCATACAGGCAATTCTCTTTACTTCCTCATCAGAACAGTTGAAAAATGATTGACCTAGAAAAGTAATTGCTCTCAGCCATTGTTAAATTGTTACCAAGTTTAATGCCTAGAACTACTTCTTTCCTTCTCTCACTGCCAAAGATATTCTTCACAAATGACAGGAGAAAAGTAAAAGGACGACGGGGCAAGAAGCTCTTGATCATGCTTTCTTTTTTTCCAAGCTGAAGATCAAAAACCTTTTCCCCCACAATGCATTTCCTCAACCGAATGGTCATTTGTTTTTGTACTATAAATCAGAAAATAATGATTTATATTAATTTCAGGTAACTGACTGGGAGAGCTAATTATTACCTAAATTTGAATTAAACAAAAAAATGCATTCTAGAATTCAAGCAATGGTCTAATAAAGTTTTATTGAAAAGCCCATTGGCACATTGGAGATAGTTTATGTACATTTAAACAGCTTATTTTCTTAATTCTCACCATGGTATTATTATTCTCAAGCATATTTAGTTGTCAAAAAATACAGTTACTTAGTCATTGAATAAGTTTGTATTTACCCTAAAAATGACACATTTATCCAGGTAGCTTTGCTCCTATTCCAATCAGAGGTTCTTTGATTTTAGTTTTGGACACATACAGCAGGAGGGTTAGAAAATGGGAACAACTACCGTTTATTAAAATCTTACCATGTGCTAAGAATTTTAGAAATTCTGATTTAGTTTATCTGAGTCAGGACCTAGTTATTTCAAAATTTCCTAGCTGATTCAGCTGCATATAGATGGCTGAGAACCACCAAGTCAAATTATTTAAGGCGCACATTCTCCATGAAGTCTTCTTCAATTATTCTGGTTCATGTAGCTCTATCTCCTCAAAAACAATATTTTTTCCCATAGACACCCCCTGTACAACAGTGAACTATATTTTAATTGTCTCAGGTATATTGATCTCTTCATCATAGATAGAAATTTTCTATGAATGAGACTATTGACTCACTTTTTTCTCTATCCTCTACAGCACTTTGATAACTAATATGCACTGAATGCTTAGTATGTGCCAGTTGCTTTTATAGGTGCTTTTATGCTGTTTAATTTCACTTATTCCATGAGAAATACTGTCAGATAAATATTATTGTCTCCAACTTACAAATGAGGATTATGTGGCTCAGTTGAAATACATTCACCTAAGAATATATAGATGACTAAGCCACAAGAGTTCAAACTAAATTTTGATCTAAGATTTGTCTAGATGCCATACTTATGCCTGATTTTTTCCACAAAATCAATAATTTTTACCTGTTTCTTTGATAATGGAACCCTTTAAGAAAAATATCTAACACAGACCAATGTATAAGAAAGATTTTAAAATGCCTAATTCAACAGAGTTGATGACTCAGATTCCATCCACATAGCCACTTTTTCCCCTTCCACTAAACCCTTACAACCCATCCTCAAGTTGGTTCTGAAATAGCACTTTGGAATCTCCTTGGACTCTGAGAAATATAATTCAAAAATATGTGCTCCACACTACTGGGCACATAGTAGAACTTTGAAAAATATACTGACTATATTTAGACCATCACTACCCTACAGTTTTAACAAAGAGCACAAAATTAAACAGTTTTCTTAAAAAGACTAAGGTAAAAAGATAAACACATGAAATGGGGTGGAAGATAGCAGGTTAAGAAATGAGAGAGGTGGGAGGGGGAAGGAGAGACAGAAAGAGAGGGATAAACATAAGCCTTTTCAGCCATATAGTCAATAACAAATGAAAAATAAGTGGCCTAACTCTTCATGAAGCCTTTTGGATTGAATCAGCACTTGGGAGGCTCTAAGTTTTTCCAAGTATGAATTCTTGGCATAGTGAAGTTATGTCAACAAGCCTTAGTCATCACATGTTCTAGAAAAAATTATGGAAGTTTGTTCCAGGTGGTTCTTGGGTGGTAAAAGAAGGAAATGGCTAGAACTAGCAACTATACAGTCCTTTGTGACAGCTGCTAAGAAGTCCTATCTGAACAGATGTACATAGTTTTCCATTCACCATCTAAAATAACTAACCCTTTGGCCATGTCAAACAAATGACAAATCTAAGTTGCCATTTGAACACATCCTCGGCAATATGTAATAGAATAAACTGATCCAACATGAACTGCTTCCTCTGCCAAAACACTCAAGAAGCTGAGGAGAATTCTGCAGAGCACCAGATTCTGCAGAAGAGTCAGTACACCAAACTAGTGTCAACAGCAAAGAATACTACTTTAACTAATATAATGTTGTATATTGATTATACCTCAATGCCAAAAGCTTTTGGTTTTACATGACCAGACTAGAACAGGGATACTTGTTTTGGTGTATTTGTTGTCTATACATCCTGAGGTATGAAGTAATCCTCCATTTTAATTCACTCCAACTATTTAAATAATAAATTGATCCTATACTTTTGTAGAGAGGTGATTTTCAAAAAATAGACACATTAGGAATCAAACAAATCTCAGAGATCCGAAAATGATGTAGACTGAGGGTTTTTAGGTTAAGAGATTGCTTTTCAAATTAAAGCCTTTGTATGACATAGCTTTGACTTAGAGCTCCTATTAAGTCATTGTCAGCGCTCTCGATGCTATAATTCAGCATAATCAGAGATCTCTTTTTTTGTTTGTATATTAAGTGATAAACCCCACCCTACTTCATATAAGGCAATAAATATGTGTTCAAATTATTTAAAAGTCAGTGACTTATCTATAATCATTCATTCAACACTATTTATTGAGTGCCTACAATGTGCTAAGCACTGTGCTACAGCAGAGAATTAGATACAGCAGAGAATGAAATACAAGGTACCTGCTCACAAGGAACATTCATTTTAACAGGGTAAGACAGAATGTACAAATAAACAAGATATTTAGATAAATTTCGGATCATAACAAATGCCAAAAAGAATATAAAACAAGATAATGGGATAGAGATGAGAACTACTTTAGACGGTCACAGAGGCTACTCCAAAAAAGTGATAATTTAGCAACAGTTATGAACTACTTATCTTTTTAACATCTGTATAATAATAATGATAATATGGCCAGTAATTACATTTACCAAGCACTTACTATGTACTATGCCCCTCATATAAAGCAGTACCTACCAGTATTATCTACATTTTACAGGTGGCACATTTAATTTTAGAAATATTAAGTGGCTCATGTCCAAGGTCACAGTTAGTAAGGGACAAAGCTAGCACCCAAACTCAGGTTTGAAATGGAAATTCATAATCTTAATCATTATTGTATCCAAGTGGAGATCATTTTTAAGATTAGAAAGGATGGGTTTTATGAAGTTTGCCAATGTCAAATAATGATAACTTCTGTGGAATCGATTTAATCTTTGTCCTAAATCCTCACATGGACATTTAAATCAGGTGCTGCTGTACTCTTTCTTTAACACTGTGTTACATCTATTTTCAAGGATTACCACTTTTGTCTGGAACACTCCTAGTTTCTGCATTTGTCACAGTGTGAGTATTAATAGCATCCCCTTTCAATTGTAAAAGTGTTCAGGTTTGGATAATAGATTACCTGGCATTCTAGCTTTGACCTGTAACAGCATAAGTTGTTACTGGAAATTAAAATACTTTCCCCATTTCGGCTTTCTTTATTTAGGTAAGAATGGCATTGCCAGAATGTTTTCCATCAATTTCCTCCCTTTATCCTTTTTTTCAGTATCTCAGAAGAAGGAATAAAGTATGGAAAGAGCAAACAGGTGGGGGAGAGAGAGGCTGATGAAGATAAATTTTGCTGGCACAATTTTGCAGATGCAGAAGGCTAGAGCCCCAATTGAATCTCTTGTCATTTGCCTATCTCATCAGCTTCTGCTTCTGTATGTTTTGCTTACACTTTGAAGGAATGCTACTGTTTTCTCCTAGTAAAAAATGTTAAATACCAAATTGGAATTTTGCTTCTTGAACCCTTCTGAAATTTATCATCTTCATACAGAATCACTTTAATTTATAGCTGGACAGTAAACAAATGACACAGTATAACAAAAGGATCATAACAAAAAAATGCATTACTAGCCAGGCTGTTTTAGAAAATGGCCTTCATTAAGAGGCAACATGGTCTACGCAGTAGAAGGCAGGCTGCTCTGGAATGTGGGACATCTGGGGTCTAGTCCTGCTATACTCCAACCCTGTGTGGCCTTTGGCAAGTCACATCCTTGGCTATGAGTATCAGTTTCTACATTTGTAAAATGAGAGCTTTGAGCTTGCTGATCTCTAAGCTACCTTCCAGTTGTGACTTTCTTTGATTTTATTCACAAAAATTCATGACATGTTCATTTTCTAAGTGGAAATTGTGAGCTTTGCAAATGAACTTGAAATAATTCTACAAGAAATAAAAGTTGGACTGTCTGGCTGATGGAAGAATTGAGGGAGAGTGAGTGAGAAAAATCATGTAAACATGATTACCAGGGGCATATTTATCCCCCTTAAAAGAACAAACTGTTTTCAAGCACTTTTAGAGCATCCATTTACATACAAATCATTTACATACAAATTCCTGATGACAAATAATTCTCAATTCATTACACTAGCTCCCAGAGACCCTGTACTTGGCAACACTTTGTTAGTTTGGTTCAGGTTGCTGTAACTCTTTGACTGTAATAAAATTGCCTTTCAAATATTCTATCATTTTTTATTAAAAAATTATTCAAGCACCCAATAAGACTGAATTAACAAGGTATTGTGTTACCACATTTTCATTTATTAAGTTCTGCCAAGGCTTTTGCCACAGAATAAATGGGTCCTGGCCTCTTCTCCAACTGCATGCAGCTGTGTTCTGGCCTCTTCTCCAACTCAGTGAGTGTGAAAAGCACTGTTGAACTCTGATTTCCCACTGTGCCAAGGGGCAGTCACATGTACCTAATTGGAAAGGGTTTACTCCTGCCCTCCTCAAACATTTTCTTCCATAGTTATCTATTAATCCTTCTTTCCCATCCTGACTGACTTTACGGGAATTTTTCTCAGCATTTTCTTCTCAGCATAGGCATGATAGTTGTTTAGAGGATCTAGGACAGACATAGGAAAACAATACAGAAAGCCATTGTATTACCAAAAGGCATCTAGAGAGTTTCTAGGCCAGACTATCTCAAAATATGTTTCAAGAACTACCTGCATCAGTACCACCTAATATTTGTTTAGAATTCAGGTTCTTGAAGCCACTTCTAGAAATAAAGAATCAGAATCTTTGGAGATGGTGCCAGAAGGTATATTTTTTATATGTTCCTCAGATGATTCTAACACATACTAAACTATGAGAATAATTGTATGTCTGTGTCATCAGACACAGAATGGCTCACAGTGGAGTGAGGAAAAAAGAGCATTGGGAAAACCTCTGGGATAGCTAATACTAGTGTTCATTATGGCAAAGTAGTCTCTCAGGACACACAAAAGTTCCAACTATGTCATTAATAATTGCTTGTAACAGATAATAATTCTTGAGTGCTTACCATGTACCAGGCACTTAGCTAAGTACTTCATCACTGTCATTATCCCAACTCATAACAGTAACTATTTATAGAGCTCACTTCATCCTTTATCAGCTTTATCCTGTTGAATTTTCTTAATAACCCTATGAAGTAGTTATATTAGTAGTAATAGTAGTACCTTTTCCAGATGAGAAAACTGAAGCTCAGAGAAGTTAAATTATTCTCTAAATACTGAGTACCTAGTAAAGTAGCAAAGCCTACAAGTAAAGTGTTTTCCTTACTAGACAGTGATCTCCAGAGGGTTTCCAGAAAGCTTACTTTGACTCTAGGTCTTATTTCCAATCTAGAGTTTGTACAGAGCAAAGACTTAGCTAGAGTCAAATTGAAATGAGGCTCAGACTGTCTTTGAATATAAAGGAGTGGAGGGGTAGCCTCTACAGAAGGGGCCTCAGGAGGACCCAAGGGCTGTGTGGCCTAGTTCCCACCCTGATCACACTCCAGTAGGGACAAACACTTTGGTACTCATTATCTCTGACACTTTTGCTCATTGATTTTGTGACCCCATATCAATACCTTTTAGATTTCCTTAATATATCTACATGCTAAGAGGCTTCAGTCAGCATCCAGGTGACCAAGAACCTCCCATATGATTGAACTGAGGAGTTTTTCCTCTTTACTATTATTCTATGCCAGTATGTTATCATCTATTTTCCCTCCTGAGCATGTGGAACTAATGTGATAAACTAATCCAATTAAAGATTTACAGTAAATAGAGAAAAAATATGTTAATCTTCTCCTATATGTACAAGAACCTTTGTAAACTTTAATCTAAAGAGTAATTCATAGTACAAGGTTGCAGCGACTAACATGGATAAATGTAATTTCAGACTGAAGGGCAAGGGTACTCTGTAGATGTATAAGCTCCACCATGAAACTATTAACACTGGATTTCCTTCCAAAGTTGAAAACTTTGTCCATCTATAAGATTCCAAATGGAGTAAAAGTGAGTTTTCTACCCTTTAGGATATTCATCATTTCTTAGCTTGTTCATAATTAGATAAATAGTTTGTTCATTTGTTCACATTCATTGAAGGTCCCCTGACAGTGTCTGTAATTCAGAAGAGATGCCTTTCACCTTCTGAGGTTTAAATCACATGATGATTGACTCACACAAAAATCAGCCTTCTCAAATTGTCACAAGCTAACATCAGAGTGAATTTCAAGAAGGTATATTTATTCTGTAATATATCCTGACATAAATCAGTAATATGAAGAGAATATAATTTGTGCCAAGAAACAAGGCAATCACTTAAACATCAATTAAGTAGAGCCTAATTACACTCATGAGGGACAACAGAAGTGGACTAAATATGCAGAAACAAAAAGACAGTTATGCCCTGGCTATGCCCTGAAGGGTAATGTCCTCCTTGTCTTATACCTACAGCATCTGAGAAATGAATGGCTCCTAAAGGAGCAAGCCTATAACGTGAGGTAAGAGTGAGAGCTCATAGAACATTTCTCTTGTTATCACACTTTGGCTTTTTTTCCCCTAATCTGAGGATCCCTTGCAAGGACCCCCCAATTTTAGGAGGTTAAATGTACTGATCACTAACTGAACTTGGTAGTTTCCTCATCATTAAAAAATCCTTATATTACTTTAATGAAAATGAGTTTTAGTTTCCTTCTTTATCGCGATAGCCCTTTAATCTGCTTTAATCTTTTTTTCTTAAAATGGTATACTTTAATTGTACTTCAACTTCTTAATAAATAGAGTCCAATTATCAATCAGGCAGGATTAATGCGAATACTTGCTGCTTTCTGATTAGAAGAAATTGAATAGATTTCAGAAGAAAATAGGTCAAAATCGTGTTGAGGAAGTTTCCTTTAGTTTCAGTCAATAAAGACTCTATCAGGAATGGATATTGGATTTTTTCAGCTGCTTCTTAGGAGTCTATTGAAATCATGATGTAGTTGATGTACTTTTTCTATTAATATAGTGCAATGTTTTTGGATTTTTGGGTCTTTAACCAACCTTGGATTCCTTGGATAAATCTCACATGTCATGGCATATAAACTTTTGTACATGTTGTTGGATTTGGATAGCTAACGGTTTGTTAATATTTTTGCTTTTATATTTGTGGGAAGTATTACTCTGTAGTTTTCTTTTTGAGGTTTCTTTGTCTGGCTTTCGAATGAGGGTGATATTGGTATATGATAGAATACCATATTGAATATTGGGTGATAGAATGAGACTGGAAGTATTCCATAGTCCTAAATTGTTTGGAAAAGTCAAGTATTTGGTTTGTTTCTTATTTAAATCCTTGATTAAATTGGTCACTGAAAACATTTAGATCAAAGCATGTTTTTTTGCACTTTCTTTTTTATTAAAGTATCATTGATATACCATTGTATGATGGTTTCAAATACGCAACACAGTGGTTCAACATTCACCCATATTAACAAATCCTCATCCTTTCCAGTGCAGTCACTGTCAATCAATGTAATAAGATGTTACAGAATTATTAACTGTGTTCTCTGAGCTGTACTAGTCTTCATGACCAACCTATGTTGTGATTTCTAATTACTGTGCCCTTTAAACCCCTTCTCAATTGCCCACCACCCTCCCTAAATCTTCCCCTTTGGTAAACACTAGTCCCTTCTCCGTGTCTATGAGTCTACTGCTATTTTGTTCCTTCTATTTTTCTTTGTTTTTATACTCCACAAATAAGAGAAACGGCTTCATATTTGTATTTCTCCATCTAGTTTATTTCACTGAACATAATACCCTTTAGATCCATCCATGTCACTGCAAATGGCAGGATTTCTTTTCTTTTTATACCTGAGTAATATTCTATTCTGTATATGTACCACCTCTTCTTTATCCATTCATCTATTACTGGACACTTAGGTTACTTTTATATATTGGCTATTGTAAATAGCACAGTGATAAACATAGGGTGCATATGTCTTTTTGAATCCAGAATCTTCTTTTCTTTAGATAAATTCCTAGGAATGGAGTTACTGGGTCAAAAGGTATTTCTATTTTTAGTATTTTGAGGAACCTCCATATTGCTTTCCACAATGGTGTAACTAATTTACATTCCCACCAACAGTGTAGGAAGTTTCCCATATTTCTGCATCCTCACTAGCATTTGTTATTTCTTGTCTTGTGGATAGTGGACATTCTAACTGGTGTGAGGTGATATCTCATTGTGGTTTTAATTTGCATTTCCCTGATGATTAGTGATGTTCAGTATCTTTTTATATGCCTGTTGGTCATCTGAATTACTTCTATGGAGAAGTGTCTGTTCAGGTCCCCTACCCATTTTTTAATTGGGTTATTTCATTTTTGGGTGTTGAGGCATATGAGTTCTTTATATATTTTGGATGTTAACCCATTTTCAGATAAATCATTTATGAACATATTCTCCCATACTGTAGGATGCCTTTTTGTTCTGCTGATGGTGTCCTTTGCTGAACAGAAGTTTTAGTTTGATGTAGTCCCATTTGTTCATTTTTTATGTGGTTTCTTTGTTTTTATCATGAATGGATATCAAATTCTGTCAAATGCTTTTTCAGCATCTATTGAGATCATCATGTGATTTTGCCCTTCTTTTTGTTAATGTGGCATATAATACTGATGGATTCAGGAATATTGTACCATCCTTGCATCCCTGGAATAAATCCCACTTGTCCATAACAGATGACCTTTTTTATGTATTTTATAATTAAGTTTGCTAATGTTTTCCTGAGAATTTTTACATCTATGTACATCAGGGATATTGGCCTGCAATTTTCTTTCTTTGTAATGTCTTTGGATTTGATATTAGAGTGATGCTGACATCATAGAATGAGTTTGTAAGTATTCCTTCCTCTTCTACTTTTTGGAATGCTTTAAGAAGGATGGATATTAGCTCTTCTTTAAATGTTTGATAAAATTCAGCCATGAGGCCATCTGAGCCAGGGTTTTTTTTCTTAGATAGTTACAAGGGTTGCAAGAATTACGGAGATGTTATTTAAGGGTACAAACTTTCAACTAGGAGATAAATAAATCCTGGAAAGCTAATGGACAGCATAGATATTATAGTCAACAGCTATATTACAAACTTTAAAATTTCTAAGAGTCTATATCTTAATTCTTCTTAACATAAAAATGAAGTGATAATTAGGTGATGTGATCGAGGTTTTAGCTGACACTATAGTGGTAGTCATATTGCACCATATAAATGCATTAAACCAACACATCATACACCTTAAACTTACAGTGCTTATATGAACAATATTTCAAAAAAGATAAATCAGCCAAACCTCAGATACCTGTATGACAACATGAAATTTACCAACATATGTATAATGGTTGTGCCAGAGAGAGAAAAAAACATTTTATAATGATAAAAGTTTCATGTCAGCAGAAATATATTTATTAATTCTAAATGTATATAAATGTTGAATCACTGTGTTGTACACCTGAAACTAATGTAATGTAATACTGTGTGTCAAATACCCTTCAATAAAAAATAATTATCTACAAAAATAAATAAATAAATAAATAAATGAATCAGAATATATAAATAAGATATGTAAATAATTTTGATCTGAATGAAAATAAAAACAACATATCAAAATTTGTGAGATGTAACTGAAATGATACATAGAGGGAAATTTATAGCTGTAAATGATTACATTAAAAAAGAGAAAGCAATCAAGTTAATAGTCTTAGATATCACCTTAAAATATAGAAAAGTAGAGCAAATCAAATTGGAGATAATCAAGGTGATGAAAATAAAGTTTAAAGAAGATATTAATAAAATATAAAATAGGAAAACTATAGAGAAAATAAATGAAATAAAATATTTGTTTATTGAAAAGACCAAAATGGGCCAAACTTTACCTAGATTATTCAAGAGAAGAAGAGAATATACAGACTGTCAGAATTCAGAATGAATAAGAAACTTTATCACTAACTCTTCAGAAATTAAAATGATTATAGATGATTACTATGAATCACTTTATGCCAAAAATTTGATTACATAGATGAAATTGGTAAATGCCTATAAGTCATGAATTAACAGCATGAACTAAAAACTTCCTCAATGAGAAATATAAAATATGAGTAAATGTATAACGAATGAAGAAATTAAATTAATAACTAAAAATATTCCCACAAAGATTGATGAGAAAAAGATGGCAGAGCAGGATGGCAAGGTAGAGATCTCCTCCCAAAAACACATAAAAGAAGAAAATACAATACAATGAAAACTGAAAATTACCTGAAGACTGCAGAACAGACCACCAGCCCCTGGGGAAGAAGAAAAGACCTCACAGAAAAGGGTGAAGTGGCAGAGCTGCAATTGAGTGAGACCTAAGCCCTCTCCACACTCCAGTCAACAGACAGGAGAAAGAATTGAGCAGGTAGGGGATAGGAACCCATAAATTTTGCATACCTGGCCCTGGAGATCTGCTCTAGGACCATGAGTCCATATTACATTGGGTTCTTATTATTAGTGGGGCTGGACACCAGGAACAGCTGAACACTCTGGGAGATTGAGACTCAAGCAGCTTGTGGAGGATAGGCATGCTCTTCTGGCCCAGAAACTCAAAGCAAAGGTATAAGTTTGAAAGACCTGCCAGCAGTGGGAGGTGTGCCAAGTTCTGTGGGCTGGATGGAGCATTCTCCTCAGGAGAAAGGACAGTGGATGATACCTTCACAGCCCTAACTCAACCCAACAAGTCAGGAACTCTTGGGGACCCCAGAAGCTCAATCCCACTTCCTGGAAATGCAACCCTGTGCTGCCTCCCTGCATGCACTGCAGGCAAGACAACCCACTTAGCCCAGCAACATCATCAGACTTTGTTGCCTGGCAGGCAGAGGGAGACTCTCCCAACTTTCTCAGCTCTTTTTCAGCCCAACTGGGGAGGTGCCTGCAGGAGTCATCCCCAAGAGCTCCTTCCTTCCATTTTTGTCCAAGCTTGGTGCTACACATCCCTCCCAGCCTGGGAGGTGCATAAAAGACTCTCATGCTATTAAACCTCCAGACCCACCAATGCTGCAGAGCATGCAAAGAGCTGCCCCACCCACAGCTGTCCCAGCAGAGGCCTCTTCATGGATTACAAAGGCAGGTGAAACAAACTGCTGGCACTGCAGAGTCACACCACTACCAGCAGACAGGAAGGCAGCCCCACCCATTGCACATCACAACAGCTGGGGCTCCCAGAAGGTAGAAACAGACACCAGAGAGTAAAGAGTCTTGAGATGCTAGACACCATAGGGTGTCTCATTCATAAAGCTATTACTCTACAGGCCAGGAAGCATAACAGATCCATCTAATACAAAGGGAGAAACACAGAAACCCTAACAAAATGAGGGAGCAGAGGAATATGTTCTAAACAAAGCTACAGGGCAAGACATGAGAAAGAGGGCTAAATGAAATGGAGATCACCAATCTACCTGATAAAGATTTCAAAGTAAAAGTCATAAACATGTTCACTGATTTACCAAAAAATATTCAAGATCTCAGGAAAGATGTCAACAAAGAGATAGAAGAACAGAAAAAGAACAATTCAGAGCTGAAAAATACAGTAAATGAAATGAAACATACAGTGGAGTGATTGAGGAGTAGATAACTTCAAGTAGAGGAGACAATGAATAAGATAGAAATGAGAGAACAGGAAGACAATTAAGCTGAGGAATGGAGAGAAAATATATCTCTAGGACTGAAAGAAAGATAACAGAGCTGTGTGACCAGTCAAAATGAAACAATATTTCCATAATAGTGGTACCATAAGAGAAGAGAGAGACAAAAGGATAGAAAGTCTCTTGGAGGAAATAATTGTTGAAAACTTCTGCAGTGTAAGCAAGTAAATAGACATTCAGGTCATGGAAGTGAAGAGAGCCCCTAACCAAAGGAACCCCAGGAAGACACATAAAGGCATTTAATAATTAAAATGTCAAAGATCAAGGATATGAGAGTATTGAAAGCAGACATAGAAAGTAAAAAGGATTATTTATAAAGGAAACCCCATCAGGCTATCAGTAGACTTCTCAGCAGGAATGTTACAGGCCAGAAGGAGGTGGCATGAAATACTTAATAGACTGAAACAGAAGAACCTTCAACCATGAATCCTCTACTAGGCAAGATTTGAAACAAGGATTAAACAATTTCCATATAAATTAAAGTTCAAGTAATTTGCCACCACTAAGCTGTCCTTACAGGCTATGTTAAAGTGACTGCTGTAGATGGAAGTGTTCCTAAGGCTAAATAGCTTTTACCAGTGAAAATAAACCCACAGTAAAGGTAATAGACCAATTAATTATCAAACAAGTATGAAATTAAAACAAAACAGCAGAATAACAATTAACTATACACAAAATCAGTCAAGGGATACAGAAAGAGTGCAGATTATGACATTTACACATAAAGTATGGAGAAGGAAGAAGAAGAAGAAGAAAAAAGTACCTTTAGATTGTGCTTGAAATAAAATAATCAGTAACTTAATAGAGACTGTCACATAGAAAGGAAGCTATCCTTGAATCCTCGGTAACCACAGAACAAAAGCCTATAATAGATACACAAATGAATTAAAAAAGATAAATCAGACAAAGTATCTTAGTGCTTCCCAAGCAGGCAGGAGGCATGGGTGAGGGGGTTAAAAAGTCACAATAATTCACAATCACAATATAATCTGGTCACAGGGATGGTAATACAGCAGGGAGAAACTAGTCAATGATTCTGTAACATCTTTCTGTGTTGATAGATAGTAACCACAATAGAGTGGGTAAGGATTTAGTAATATGGGTAACTGTTGAAGTACTTTGTTGTACATTTGAATCCAATATAAGACTGTATACCAATAATACTTCAATAATAAAAAGAATTTACCATTTTAAAAAAACTAGTCCCACAGATACAAGCTTAGATCAGATTCTGGGGAAAAGATGGTGGAGTGAGAAGACAAGGCAGAAACCTCCTCCCTGGATATTGCAATACCCTGAAAACTAGAAGACACTCATGAGAGAAATTAAAAAAGACAATAATAAATGGAAATACATCCCACTCTCATGGATAGGAAGAATTAAGATTGTCAAAATGGCCATCCTGCCTAAAGGAATCTACAGATTCAATTCAATCCCTATCAAAATACCACAGGCATTCTTCAACAAACTAGAACAAATAGTTGTAAAATTCATATGGAACCACAAGAGGCCCTGAATAGCTCAAGCAATCCTGAGAAAGAAGAACAAAACTGGGGCAATTACACTCCCTGACTTCAAGCTCTACTGCAAAGCAAAAGTAATCAAAACAATTTGGTTCTGGCACAAGAACAGACCCATAGATCAATGAAATAGAATAGAGAGACCAGATATAAACCAATACACATATGGCCAATTAATGTGTAATAAATGGACCATTGATATGCAGTGGGGAAATGACAGCCTCTTCAACAAACTGGTGTTGGCAGAACTGGATAGCTACATGTAAGAGAATGAAACTAGATTATTGTCTAACTCCATACCCAAAAGTAGACTTGAAATGGATTAAAAACCTGAATGTAAGTCATGAAACTATAAGACTCCTGGAAGGAAACATAGGCAAAAATCTCTTGAACATAAGCATGAGCAACATTTTCCTGAACACATATCCATGGGCAAGGGAAACCAAATAAGAAATGAACAAATGAGAGTACATGAAACTAAAAAGCTTCTATATAGCAGAGAACACCATCAGCAGAACAGAAGGCACCCTACATTATGGGAGAACATATTCATGAACACCTTATCCAATAAGGGGTTATCATCCTGGAACTCCAGAGGGAAAATATTTCCCCAGTCCTGGGCAAAATACCTTTGAACTGAAATCAGTCAAAGAGAGAAATAAAGTGGGAGAAACTCATTTATTGCTTCTTGCAACCTGGCTGTAGAAAAAAGGGGCCCCTCCCAAACTCTCACGTCCAGATACACCCTCACTTCCCCTTGTAATTGCCGATTGACATCAAGAAGGATACTTCTCTCCACCACTTGGAAACACCTATTGATACGGAGATACACTAAGGCCAGACAAGAGATTCTGTAAATATTGCAATTTTACCCAGAGCCCACCACTCAAGAAATCTTGCCTCACAACCTACTCATTCTCTATTTTCTGCAATGGAATCTGTGTGTGAAAATTGAAGAATTGTAACCAGACTAATAACATACAATAGCAACGGCAATAAAATCGTGATAATCCTCCATCTGGAGGGTTCAGGTAGGTTCAAATTGCTATGCAGATTAACTCCATAGCCAGCCCATTCCACAGGTGGTCAGTAGTTGAAAGGGTAGGGAGTTCAGAGCAATCGTCATGTGGAAGCTGCAGTGAGGGGACAGGTCCAAGCCACAGGGACTGTAGAAGAAAATAATCTTAAGGGTGATGAGATACATGTTTTAATGACACCAGCATAAACAAATCTTGTCCATCATGCAGGATGCATGCAAGAGAGTGATCCTGTGATAGGACAGTGGGAGGAATAGGATCTCGTCCTAGCATACCTGACTCTCACCCTCCTCACTGTGGGAGTTACAGATGGGTCAATATATAGGGCTAGTGGGAGATCCATGCACTGGTTGTAAAGATAAAACAAAACTTCCCTGTAAGTTACTCTTACCTCCTGGATGTTTTGGGTACACTACCATGATCTTTGGAGGCCACTCTGCAATTCCTCCAGGAACACACAGGAGGCCAGCTTCCAGGCCTTTTCCCTAAGATGCAACAAAGGCCAGCCATCACTAGTCCATGTGTCAAAATGTCCAGGGCTATGTTCACTCAACAGAGTCTCCAGGGCTTAATTCAGTTGGGGCTGGCAGCAGGATGCTGTTCTGCTGGCCATATCCTAGCTTCAATAACTCCTCTTAGGTTTGCACATGCAGTTGTATAGGAGAGGCAGCAATGTGTGTTAGCATGTCCACAGGGCTCTAGGCTCCTTTTTGGGGATTCTAATTCAAATGCCATAGCACTGTCCATAAGCGAACTGACCAGTCCGTAGAATATTGGTGTCTGATTTCAGGCCAAATTTCAACAAACCAGTGTACCTTTCTATCATGCCTGCCCCAGTAGGGTTATATGGTACATGAAACTTCCACTTTATTCCTGATTGCTGCACCCATTCTTGTAATGCATTTCAAGTAAAGTGGGTGCCTTCACTGCTTTCAATCACCTGTTTCTGGCCATAGGCTAGACACTCTAGACCCTTTTGGTGGCTTGCTGGTCTGCATGACATGCAGGAAAAGCAACCAACAGTCCAGTAGCTGTGTTCACACAAGTCATGGCATACAAATATCCTTCTGATATGGGTAAAGATCCAATACAGTCTATCTGCCACCTGACAAGCGGTATCAGCACCTTTACTATTGTACCATGTTGCTGTAGGATTCTGTGTTAGTCCCTCTTAAAGCGTACAAGGTGCTCCTTCCAGGCTCTGCTGACTTCTTCAGAGGTCAAGAGCAAGCCCCAATGATGAGCTACAACCCACATTGTCTTTTGCCCAACATACAACAATGAGGTAACCATTGGGCCACATCAGAAGCAGGATTTCCTTATAGCCAAAGCACTTGGGCCACTGTGTCTGCTTCATCATTCCTTGGGGATGCCAAAGGCAAATGGCTAGTCACATGATATACAGTAACTGTTTTATTCTGACCAGAGGCCCATAGGTCTTGCCACAACTCTTACCCCAAAGGGGATGGTGACCAACCATCCATTGGGCATGGTACAATGTCAGTAACCACAAGGTCAAGCCATGATAGGTGGCTGAGCTTTCAGTGCAGACAACAATAGGGGAGGGCTCCTGGGTGATCACAAGCCACGCTGCTTGTAACTCAGGCCATTTACCACTCTTCCCTTCTCTGTCCTCCATCCATATTGTCTCAGTCTTAGGTTGGAAAGCCACGGCCCTCTACTATGGGGCTGCCCATGACTGGAGCCCTCTGTATACCAAGCATCTTTAGGTATAGGGGCTTTCCCATCCTGATAAGGACTCTTGGCTACCCATGGCTCAAAAGTAAATTCTTCCAGGTTTCCACTGGTATAAGTCACTGACCCCAATAAGCATTGGAGTTCTATACTTAAGAGCCTATTGGACAGGGCACTACACTGCTGTAAGTATGATCTGCATTAGGCCAGTGTGCGCATTTGTGCCATGCCACTCTGTGACCATTGGGTCCAGTTTCACACCCACTCCATGGTAGGATAGGTGATTACCTCCTTGGTTGGAGCTGTTTTGGTGATGGACCCCGTAGACAGCAAGGGATGTTACACAGAAGCCAGGTGCTTCTCTTTTGAAGGTGTACCAATAGGTTGGTGTGTCCATTCAAACCACTGCCAAAGGCCTCATCCATAACCATCTTCATTTATATGGACATCTAGCTCACAGGGCCTTGATGAGTTCATTACAATCAAAGCCTGTATGGCCTTGACTGCTCACTTAGGATCAGTAAAATCAGCTGCACATGTTTCATCCCAGTCCCACCTAATGACCTTTCATACCAACCAGTATAAGGGCCACAGAATTTGTGCCAAGTGATGGAAAAACACTCTCCAGTAACCCAAAAGCACAAAAATCCTATTTTAATAATGACAGAGTGGTAGGGATAGGAAAAGCCTGGATCTTGTCTATGACTATTTCTAGGATAACTTCAGTTTTATCTGACCAGACAATTCTGAAGAACTTTGCAGACAAACCAGGTCCCTGACTGGTTCTGTTCAATGCCCATCCTTTCTCCTGTAGGTGATGCAGAAGTCTAGGAACTGCCCCTTCTAAATCTTCAAGAGAATTAGGCATGAGCATAGTATCGTCAATGTAGTGATACAGGGACACCATTTGCAATTTCTTCCATGTGGCCAATACCTGGGCTACAAGTCTGTGACAAATGGTGGAACTGTGGAGGTATCCCTGTGGAAGGACAGTGAATGTTCACTGCCAGCCTTCCCATATGAAGGCAAACTGTTCCTGACTTTCCTGTGCTAGGTCAATAGAGAAGAAAGCATTAGCAAGGTCCACAACATAATGATATGTCACTAGTTCATGACTGAGGGTGTCCATAGGGCTGCTAAAGAGGGGACAGCAGCATGCAAAAAGTTTGTGACTTTATTCAATTCCCTGTATTCCACAGTCATACACCAAGGGCCATTTGGCTTTTTCACTGGCCACACTGGGGAATGAAAAGGCCTATGAATGGGCTTTATGATGCCCAACTTCTCCAACTCCTCCAATCTCCTGTGCCACCCACACAATTTATACTGCTTAGTATTTGTCACTCACCATGGTACAGGCAGAGAACAGGTGTATGCTTAGCATGTATCCTCAGAACTGCCTTTACCACACATATCCTCAGTTTGAACTCACCTACAGTGGTCTGTAACCACAGGCCCTGCAGGATACCTACCCCCAAAACACATTTAGGGATGGGAGAAATATACACGGTATATTATTTTGGGGATAAACTCCCTCACCTCAATGGGATTTGAGCTTTCTTCACTCTAATTGCTTTACCCCCATAGTCATCTAACATAGCAAGGGTACCAGGAAAACATTTTGGGTTGCCATACATCAGAGAACATTCAACTCCTGTGTCCACCAGCTCCAGGACACATTGTACCTTCACAGGGGGCCAATGAATTGCTAATTCTACATGTGGCCTCCGGTCCCCACCACATCCCCCAAGGTGTGGGCCTTAACCCTTCCACTCAATCAAACCTTAGTGCCCAATTGTCCTCCAGTGTGGGAGAGGCCCCAGGCAGAGCCTGAGTACAATCCTCCAGGAAGTCTTGCATGGACACATGCTGGGCATGGGGCTTTGCCTCAAGCTTTTGAGTCCTGGATCTAAGCAGTTGGAACTGCTTCTCTGGCTTTAATTAGTGCCACAATTGTAACAAGATACTATTGGGCTGCCCATCAGGTTTTTCTTTTACTACCCCAGCCTTTACCAAATCAACCTACATCTGGGTCCTCGAGACCTTCATGGAGTCCTTTGCACCTCTCTTTTCAGTCACAGACTGTACTTCCTTCCATGCTCTTGTTTCAATCTCCCCCGATCTGCTAAAGTACAAGTAGTCTCACTTACAGGTTGCCCTAAGTGAGGTGCAAGAATGGTCACTAGGGACCCAAAGAGAGATGAGGGAGCTGTACGCAGTACCAGATTTCTCATTCCTATGGTGAACAACTCCTTATCAGATATAGGGGGTCCATATTATAGGTGATATTTTTCATGCTGACCTCCCATAACACCTGCTGGAGCTCTGCATACATATTCCAACTAGTGGGTAAATATGGTAAATCACCCTGATTAACCAAACTGCTCTGATGGTTGCTGTCAGCCAATCCAGAAGAATCTGATTTCTTGAGGTGTGATGGGCACTTTGCAACTGAGCTGGAAGTAAGGGTGAGTCATTAGGGAAGCCAGTCTACCCATTTCAGAACCAGACATGACAATGTTTCCACCTCCATATCCCAGAGAGGCAAAAGTCATGTAGGCAGAGGATCTGATGGCTTCTGCTGATATTGAAAGCTCATATCCACCAGCTCATTATGGGCATGGGGCAGAGCATGGAGTGCTCCACAAACTGGGGTGGGAGCAGTCCTCCCACTGAGGGCCCATGGTTGATGCATTTTTGTTTTCTTAATTACAGACAGACAGGCCTTTATTATGGGAGTGACTGGTGCCTAGGGCAGTGGCCTGGGTAGCAGATCAGACCTTGGTCCCAGCCCCTCATCCTCTCTGGACTTCTCGTCTACTATTTCCACAGGCTGAAGGCACCACTCATTCCTCCCCATCCCCCATGGCCTCCTGTAACATATATTCTCCCACTGCCTCCTCTCTCATTGCTAACATATCTTCCAGGAGCATGACTTGTACTTTTAATAACTGTTTCTCCTTCTTCGGGTATCCCATATGTCATCACCTAGCTCTTCCAAGCAACTCCAAAGTGTGCCTCACTTAATAACCCTTTCCATTATCGTAAGAAAAAGACACCCTGCATTCCTGGCTGCTACATGGCCACTCAGGGCCCTTAAGCAGTCTTCTATCTCACAGAGATCTAATTCCACATTTTCCAGTGTCTTCACACTTCCCAAATTCTGGGGGAGGTCCCACCCCTCTAAGAGGTGCTTTATCCCAGACCAATTCCCCATTATGGTTTCCCCAATTGGAAGCCCCATTAATAGGGATCTCCCAAGTCAAGCTGGATCCTCTACCACTGCAGCCACTGGAGCC
The DNA here is from genome assembly GCF_030020395.1 of Manis pentadactyla. Taxonomy (NCBI): domain Eukaryota; kingdom Metazoa; phylum Chordata; class Mammalia; order Pholidota; family Manidae; genus Manis; species Manis pentadactyla. The sequence continues at coordinate 75,340,144 of NC_080038.1, forward strand.
TTTCCATCATCCACAGGGGGGTTCTGGGTATCTCCCACCATCTCTAGTGGTAGCCTGCCCAAGGGTTGTACCCATGAAGACAGATTTCTAATTCAGAGGTCCTGTCAACTACCACCAGATGTAACTCCATGGGGAAAATATTTTCCCAGACTGGGATGAAACACCTTTGAACCAAAATCAGTCCGAGAGAAATAAAGTGGGTGGGAAAAACATATTTATTGCTTACAAGCAGTCATCCACTTCTGCTTGCCTATGTCTCTCATGACCTGGCAGAAAAAATAGGCCCCACCCAACCTCTCAGGTCCAGATATGCACTTGTTCCCCCTTGTAATTACCTATTGATATGGAGATGGACTACTTCTCTCCTCCGCTTGGAAACCTCTATTGATATCTAGATGAACTAAGGCCAGGTGACAGATTCTGGAAATATTGCAATTTTACCCACAATCCAAAATATGTAAAGAACTCACATGCCTCAACACCCAGAAAACAAATAACCTGATTAAAAAATGGGTGGAGGATCTGAACAGACACTTCTCCAAAGAAGAAATTCAGATGGCCAACAGACACATGAAAAGATGTTCCACATCACTAATCACCAGGGACATGCAAATTAACACCACAATGAGATATCACCTCACACCAGTTAGGACGGCCAACATCCCAAAGACAAGAAACAACAAATGCTGGTGATGATGTGGAGAAAGGGGAACCCTCCTCCACTGTTTGTGGGAATGGAAATTAGTTCAACTATTGTGGAAATCAGTATGGAAGTTCCTAGAAAACTAAAAATAGAAATACCATTTGACATAGTAATTCCACTACCAGGAATTTACCTGGAGAAAACAATATCCCAGATTCTAAAAGATATGTGCACCCTTATGTTTATTGCAGCACTATTTACAATAGCCAATATATGGAAGCAGCCTAAGTGTCGATCAGTAGATGAATGGATAAAGAAGTGGTGGTGGTACATAAACCCAGTGGGATATTATTCAACTGTAAGAAGAAAACAAATCCTACCATTTGCAAAAACATGAGTGGAACTAGAGGGTATTATCCTTAGTGAAATAAGCCAGATGGAGAAAGAGAAGTACCAAATTATTTTACCCATTTGTGGAGTATAACAACAAAGCAAAACTGAGAGAACAGAACAGCAGCAGACTCCAAGAAGGGACTAGCAGTTACCAAATGGAAGTGTTGAGGAGGGTGGTGGGTGGGGAGGGAGAGGGGATTATGGGCAATATAATTCACAATCACAATCACAATATGGGTAGGTCACGGGGAAGGCAGTAGAGCATGGAGAAACAAGTAATGACTCTGTAGCATCTACTATGCTGATGAACAGTGATTGCAATGGGGTCGGAGGGACTTGATAATATGGGTGAATGTTGAAACCACAATGTTGTTCATGTAAAATCTTCATAAGATTGTATATCAATGATATTTTAATTTCAGAAGAAAAGGAAAAGAAAATTTGAGGGATTATAGGGATCAGACTGTGAAAGAATTCACTTATCTAGTGTACACCAGCCCTAGGGTGAAATTCATATCATAACATGTTACCAGCCCTAAAATGAGTTCAGGTTCAGGTTTACTCAGTAATTTATATATGTATCCCCAGCACTCAACAACTTTAGAATTTTTTGTTTACATTTCTATATATATCATTATCCATGATTCATCTTTAAGAAATGAATGTCATCTTTTTTCTTTGTCTCCAATGCATATCAATATTGCTACTACATAGGTGGTCTCAATTAATAGTTCTTAGAAATAAACAAAATTGCCATTGATGAATAAAAATTCTAAGCAAATGCCAAATACCAGAATACTGAACAATGGAGGAAAAGTACTTATTCAGTGCTTACTAAGTATAAGGCAGTGTTGTAAGCACTTTTCATGCAGTAACTCATCTAATCCTTTTAGAAAACAAAGCAAAAAATAAGTAGGAGATAGCTGTTTTACATTTTAAAGGACTGAAATAGAGAAACTAAACATTTTTCCCCAAATTCCCACAGTAAGTGTTGGATAAAGTAATAAATTGTAGGCAGTGACAGTAAGTATAGCAATGGTTCATTTACTAAAAAATGTAAAATTCTATGGTAAGCTTTTTTACTAGTTGAACTCCAGACCAATTACTCATCAATAACACTTTCTGGGGGCTTGGGTACCCTTCAGGGAAGTATAATCTAATAACTACATAGCTGGTTTAAGTGATGGTATCCTAGAAAATAATTAATATTAAAGATAAAGTAACTTCATTAGTGGGGGTGAGAATTTAATAATATGAATAACTGTTGAACCACTGCATTGTGTACTTGAAACCAATATAATATTGTGTATCAGCTATACTCAGTTTTTAAAAAAAGATGAAATATATGACTCTGAAAAAAATTCAAATAGCACCACTATGCATTGAATAAGAGCATCTCCCATTCCATGTGGGAAAATGTTCATGAACCAAAATCATCGGTCTTACTGGATAGTTGGGTAATTTTTTCTATTCTTTTGAATTAGATACAAAGAAATTCTAAGTGGAATAAAAACCATATAACTAACCATTGTCACGTAGGGAAAAAAGGAAGTAATTACTGCAATGGCTGCCTAACTACTTTCCCTGTTACCATCCTGTTGCCCTATAATCCATTCTCCTTTTCTCCTGCCACACTGCATCCCTTGCTAACTGTGTTTCACTCATGCTGGCCTCCTTGCTTTGATCAGGCTAGGTACCTTTACCATCCCTCCAGAATGTAATAAAGGTTTTCTTCAGCAAATAGCGGAAGTATTTGCAAATAGGCCAGTTACTGGTCAGGTTTGCTCCATCACTAGATAGAAGTAGATGCCACAAAATAAGAAGGAAAAAGCCTGATCTATATTAACTCAAAACATGCACTAGACGGCCTGGGATTCTATTGTGGCTGTGCAATTTGCTAGCTATATGATGTTGAGAATTTTATTTAATTTCACTCTGCCTCAGTAACCTTATCAGTAAAATGGAAATAATAATACTGTTTGCTTCATTATATTTTTGTGAGGATTTTAAGGCATACGCAATGAAAAGTAATTATTTTAATGTCTTTATTCATAACCAATCAGTGAATGCTAAGCACTGTTATTATCATTATAATTATTACTTAAAAAGATTAAATGCTATAACATATTTTATTGGGCACACATTATCTGGTACATACCATTTTACCTGACACTAATCAACTTATTTCATTTAATCACTAAAACAACCCTATATGGTAGTCCTTTATTTCACCAGTTTTAAATTAGGAAGCTGAAGCACAGAAATGTTAATTACCCTAAGAAACTGGATCTGAAAGCATGAAATATAGGGTTAAGAACACCTGTTAAAGCTACATTTATAATAATAATTAAATGTTGATTCCTAGATGTATTACAGTTGAAATATCTCTCATTTGTCTGCCATAATGATTAAACATCTGAGTAAAATCATACCCTCACCTTTTATAAAGGCTATACTCTTAGACAAATTACTTAATTTCACTGAACCTCAGTTTCTTCATCCATAAAATGGGGACATTTAAGTATCTGTTTTACAAGATTTATCAAGATTGTAATTATATATGTGAAATGCCTAACATGGGACCATGCACATAGAAAGTTTTCTGAAAAAGTTATCTATTGCTTACTACAAATGAGAAATACACATGTGCTAAGATTTTGACAAGCAATTATCTTTCCAGACATATTTTATAGCTTAGAATCATGACATGCTCACATTGCACACAAGGCTGATGCATTTAGCCCACCCTAGGTAAAACACGTGCTCTGAGGTATTTTTCCTTCAGTAGCAGCAATGGATTTGCAGGAAAACATCTTATTGCTTCATCTAGTCTTGTACATAAGGTCAGCCAGAATCAAGAGGGCTTTCCTTGCCCTTCAAACAATTGACCTCTTGAATAAAATATTTCTAGGTTACCATAACAATATACAAATAAACAAAGATGTAGGCAGTCAAATTGACTCAGCCCTTGTTTTCAGAGCTATTCATTGAAATTCAAGTTCTCATTAAATTTCAGTCTTAACTGATATTTCGTCATAAATAAAATATCCATTTGTAGAAACAAAGGGAGAATCTGTAATACACAAAGAATTCTATGTATAAAAAAATTAACTTTTCATCAGGATTTTAAATAGTACTTGTAACTATAGATATTTAAAAGGCTCACTTTTTTCATGTCTGCATTTCCAGTACTGTTGGTGGAGAAAATATTTTGAGAAAGCAGAAAGAAAGAAAGAATGAATGAATGAATGAGCTTTTTTCAACCAAAAAACGATAATCAGTAAAATGTCTAGTGAAACAGTAACTCTCTACTGGTTTTCTTTTTTAGTTATTTATTAGGAATGTTCCCCAAAAGAAACACAAAACCATATGGTCACTCTTACTATTAAATAAGCAACAGATTTCTAATTTCCTTTTTTTTAACTGAGCATCATGTATATGTAGAATAATTTTCATTAAAATGCAAGCAAAATGAACTTGAAATTCCTCATTTACATTTTCTCTTTATTGCTACTTTCTTCAGAATCTGTACAACTTCTAGTGTTGTTTGTGTTTTTAATTCTTTCAAATTTCAGGCCCTTCTATAATGTTAGACTCATATAATGTTTTAATCTAGAAGATATTTAGCAATATTTAATACACAGACTCCTTATGGAAACTATCATTGTGGGAGATTTCAAACTTCCATTTAAACATGAAAGATTTACTCCCTAGGAAGATCCTCTGGAAAGGAAATGCCATGATAAGTATTTTCCTCAGTACTTACCACAGATTCTCTATTACTGCTATTGTTTAAAAAACAAGCAAAACTGATGTTTATAATTTTACACTAATATAATAACTTTTACCAGCTGCATAAAATTATTTAAAAGAGAGGAGAGTAGAAGAGAAGAGGGTTGACTCTACTGTATTTAATAAAGTTTATATGTAAAAATAAATATATTTGCCAATTGGCAAAAAGGAACTCTAAATTCAGAGGAAAGACAATATCCTCTGTTTAAGCAATGAGAGTACCCTTCATCCACTTAATGAGTTTGAAAATAAATGAGTTCATTCGAAAAGATTAGTTTATTGAACTAATTGAAGTGATATTAATTAAAACAAGGTAAAATGAAACTGTATTAATTTCTTTTAAATTATTGTTTATTTATTTAGTTAGTTATCATTAAACTACAATTACATGAAGAACATGTTTACTAAGCTCCCCCCTTCACCAAGTCCCCCCCCACACACCGCATTACAGTCACTGTCCATCAGCGTAGTAAGATGCTGTAGAATCACTACTTGTCTTCTCTGTGTTGCACAGTCCTCCCCATGCCCCCCCACATTATACATGCTAATCATATGTAGTTAAAATATTTCATTATTTTTTTTCCTTTGGTAATCATGCAACAAACTTTCTCTGCATTTGGCTGGTCCTTATCTGCCAGTTCACAAATGGATCCCTTTAATGCTTCTGGGCCCTGACACTTTGAAATAGTTTATATCTAAGCTATCTATGATTTTCATTGGCTATGAAACCACTACCATATTTATATGCAAGTGGCAAAGAGAGAAACTGACACTGAAAAATAACCATCTCAGCTGATGCTGAGCTGAAATCCTAGAACATAAAATGAATTAACCATTGTAGCAATATTAATAAAACAGCACATGTGAACTGGCCCTGAGGGATAGTTTTCATTTGTTTCACTTAGTGGATTTTAAATTTCAATATAGAGAAATAGAACTACATCATGCATGGATGAACACATACCAAAAAGGATATACACATCCCAAACATTCCTATGCATCCAAAATACCTAAAAAAATCTTTGATACCAAGTGACAGATTCTTTGTTAATCAGTCACAGTTCATACCAGGACAGTCTGCCTGAGGTAAATCATTTTGCCCATCAGTCATTCCCAAAGGAGAAATAATTATTTGAGGGGAGGGCTCTTAGTCTAAATGTTGAATATCGGTATGAATTTTCAGTTTGGATATTTTTGCTTTGTCTCCATCAAGAAAACCAAATGGTACAGAAGTTTGGAATATTTAGGCTCAGTTAGAAGTAGTTGATGTAGTTTAGTTGAAGTTTTACAGCTTTCAAAATATATATACATTTGGCTCTTTTTCAGACTAAGTTCCATGTGTGTGTAAAACATTTTTTTTCAGTTCCTAAATCATTAAAAAGTCATTCAGTCAGCCAATTCATTTTGGGATATAAGATGTTGGTCTAATTTATTTTTAACCCTGCTTTTCACGAAGGAAACCAACAACTAAAGACATCCTGAATAAAGACCAATAAATTCTTAGTCCAACCACTTCTCTCTCCTCCATTGACCAAGACAAGCCCTAAATATGTTTTTTAGTCTTGCAACTTCTGGCCCTAGAGAAAGGGCTACACATCTGGAGGGGCAAACCAGAGCACTGTTTCCTGTGAAACATCCAACATTTTTCAGAAACAGCAAGGCTTTATGTGATCTGTTAATAAGTCAGAGGAAAAGACTTTTACTGAGAAGCTGCAAATGCCTGGAGCACAAAGTGGCAAGTAGCTGACCAGTAACATTGCTGTGTAAAAGTTTTGTTACTGAACAAAGTACAGTTTTGGCTTGGTTGAAGAACAGGAAGGGAAATTAGTATAGATTGAGAACACAGTATATGCCAAATACTTTGCTATGTGCTCTCATAATTTTAATCTCATTTATACTCACCATAACACAATGTCATAGGTATTATCACTCCCATCAATTTTAGATATGAATAAACTGTTGTCCTATATAGGTTAAGTATCTGTTCCAAGGCCACACAACTAACAAATGGGGAAACCTAAATTTGAAACCTCCAATGCCCATATTCTTTCTGATTCTAAAAAGACTGAAGGCACAGGTAAGTGGGGTTATTCTAGTCTTCATACTAGCAAGGTGACCCACAGATCAAACTTTCCTGCTCCCCTCTAGGGAGGAGAATCCTTAGTAAGTTAATGACAGTTGTCACCAAATCTTTCTATGCAGTTCTATATGGTTTTCTCCCATACTTCTCTCTTTTTACTTCAGTAAAGAAAGCAATGACCAACAGCAAAGGAAGCAGGAGGAAATAAGTAACAACTATTTGTTAATGAAGATTAGTACACATATAGTTGCTTATTTATTCATATAGATCCTTCTAGATATCAGAACAGAAAGTACTGAGACAAATTATAAGTATTCATTTTGTTATTACCTGCACTGATGAAAGAAACTTAAAAACTATATAATCCAAATTATGAAATTCAGCTGAAATAAAACCAGCAAGTATTTGTTAAGAAATTAGGTGCAAAGTGCTGTGCTAGGCAATAAGTAGTCATTCATAAACTTTAGTATGCACAGGAAATCTTGGAACTCATTTTAAAATGCAGACTCCTAGCCCTTCTCCCCTCAGAGATTATGACTCAGTAGACATGGGGTAGGCTCCAGTATTTGCAATCTTAATAATCATGTCAATCAATTCTAATGCCATTAGCCCCTTAACTGTGTTTTGAAAAAAATGGCTAAAATAAATCACAGACTTGGGGTGGGCATGGTATGAAAAAGGTCAGCTTTTGTGTTTTATATTTCCTAACATTGATTTAGTTGATTTAGGACAATGTTGCTGAAACTTAATCAACTATACTTGGCAAAGATGTTTCCAGAAATGTGCTTGGTTGTTAAGGGGAGAATAGAAGCAAAATAACCAAGTTCCAAAAGAGTAACAGTGGGGGAAATGAGAAACATAACCAAGCCAACGAAAGATAACACATGAAAAAAAAGGAAAACTAAACTAAATGAAAAATATAAGATAACAGATATAGTTCCAATGTATCATCTACCACAAAAATTGTGAATTGGGTTGAATGTGCACATAAACTCTCATGTTATCTTTAATCTAACTATACAATATTCATAAAAAATAAAAATAAAACAAAATTACACTACATTGGATAATTAAAAATAAAGGGATGGAAATACACCAGGAAAGTACTAACAAACACTGCAGATGCTTCAGCATTGTTTTCTAAGATTTTGATTCAGAATTTACATTTTTTAACATGTGCTCTAAGTGGTTGTAAGGTAGGTGGTAGTGAGAACATCAAGAAAGGCTTAACTAAAGCACAATTGAAGAGAATGGTTTTCTATGTCAAAAAGCTTAAAAGCAATTTCTACCTGGATTTAGATTTGCAATTTAGACTCACATTTCACATGAATATATTTCAATTTATTATGAATTTATTTACTTTCTTATAGTTTTTGTTGGAATATAATTTATATACGATACTATATTGGTTTCAGATGAACAACATAGTGATTCACCAATTATATACATTATTAAATGTTCCCCATGGTAAATAAAGTTACCATCTGTAACCATACAAAGACATGACAATATTGTGAACTATATTCGCTATGCTATATGTCCATTCCTGTGACTAAGTTATTTTATAATTTGAAGTTTGTACTTCTTTATCCCTTTCACCTACCTCACCCATACCCCATCCTCCCATGGTAACCAAATGTACATGCTCTCTGTTTATGGGACAACTTCTGTTTTGTATTTCAGACTCCACATGTAAGTAAAACCATTTGATATTTTTCTTTCTCTGACTGACTTATTTCACTTAGCATAGTACCATCTAAGTCCACCCATGTTGCTGCAAATGGCAAATGTATTTATTTTTATGGCTGAATAATATGCCATTGTATGTATGTACCACATCTTCTTTATCTGTTCATCTATTGGTGGACTTTGGTTGCTTAAAGAATATACAGTGAGGAAAAGACAGTCCAGTATCTTCAATAAATGACATTTTGAGAACTGGACAGCTACATGTAAAAGAATGAAACTGAATCACTGTCTTACACCATACACAAAAATAAAGTCAAAATGGATTAAAGACCTAATGTAACATCTGAAACCATAAATCTACTAGAAGACAACATAGACAGTAAATTATTGAATATCAACATTAGGAATTTTTTTCTGGATATCTCTCCCCTGGTAAGTGAAACAAAAGCAAAAATAAACAAGTGGGACTACATCAAACTAAAAAGCTTCCACATAGCAAAGTAATCTGTTAATAAAATGAAAAGGCAACCTGCTGTATGCGAGAATATATTAATAGCCAGTGCAAACACTCAAAAGAGGGGGCAAGCCTAGCAGGCCAAAGGAAGCTACTGTTACAGGGCCACAGTGACTGAGGGAGAGAATAATGGAGGAAAATATAGAAGTGGGAGAGTTGATCTTAAGTCCTAATAAGAACTTAATTTTAACTCTGAAAAAAATGGGAAAGCAGTATACTGGAGTTTCTTGACCTTGGAGTTCTTTGGATAAAATTCAGGAGGACTGTGAACCTACCGAAGAATAAAAAGCTTTATTTCACTAACTCCTAACTGAAATTTGGCATCTCCTTCCATTATGAATGTTTCAACAAACCACAGTACTCCTAACATTACCTGTAATTTTGTCACCATCAGAGAACAAAGACAATTTTATATCATATTACTGTTGCAGATATCTGAAAATATCATTCACACTTACTACTACTAGGAAATTATAGTAATTATTAAACCTGACCTGATATCTTGTTACTTAATGCATTAAATAAGAAACAGTATGGTACTGGCACAAGAATAGATACATGAATCAATGAAAGAGCATAGAGAGGCCAGTAATAAACACACACATATATATATAGTTAATTAATAAATGAGCAAAGAGGCAAGAATACACAATGTAGAAAAGATATTCTCTTCAATAAATGGCATTGGATAAACTGGAGAGCTACATGCAAGAGAATGAAATTGGATTAATCCCTAACACCATGCACAACAGTAAAATCAAAATGGATAAAAGACTTAAATATAATATATGAAACCATAAAACTCTTAGAAGGAAACATAGGTAAAAATTTCTTGAACATAACCATGAACAAGTCTTTTCTGGGTATGTCTCCCTGGACAGAGGAAACAAAAGTAAAAATGAAAAAGTGAACTACATCAAACTATAAAGCTTCTGTACAGCAAAGGAAACCCTCAACAAAATCAAAAGGTGAAATAAAATATGAGAGAATATAATTGTAAATGATCTATCCAAAAAGTGGCTGACATCCAAAATGTATAAAGAAGACATATGCCTCAAAACCAAAAAAGCAAACAACCTAATTAAAAATAGGCAGAGGCCCTGAGTAGAACCTCATTTTTTCAAAGTCATACAGATGGCCAACAGGCACATGAAAAGATGCTCCACATCACTAATCATCAGGGAAATGCAAATCAAAACCACAATGTGATATTACCTCACACCAGACAGTATGGCTGCTATCCAAAAGAAAAGAAATAACAAGTGTTGGTGAGGATGTGGAGAAAAGGGAACCCTCCTACACTGTTGGTGAGAATGTAAATTGCAGACATTATGAAAAGCAGTGTGGGTGTTACTCAGAAAACTAAAAATAGAAATACCATGCCATCTAATAACTCCACTTCTAGGAATTTTCCCAAAGAAAACAAAATTTCTGATTGTGAAGGATACATACACCCCTATGTTTATTGCTGCATTATTTACATTAGCAAAGATATGGAAGCAACCAAAATGTCCATTAATAGATGAATGAATAAAAAAGAGGTGGTACATATACACAATGGAATATTATTTTGCCATAAAAAGGAAAGAAATCCTGCCATTTGCAACAACATGGATGAACCTATTATGCTAAATGAAGTAAGCCATGTGGTGAAAGACAAATACCATATGATTTCATTTATATGTGGAATCTAAAGAAAAAAACAAAATGAACAAAACAGAAGTAGACTCATAGATACTGAGAAGTGACTAGTAGTTACCATGCGGGAGGAGTTGGGGTGGTTGTGTGAGGTGGATGAGGGGGATAAAGAGGCACAAAATCTCAATGATAACATAAATTGGTCACCGGATGAAAGTGCAGCATGAAGAATATAGTTATGGTTGTATAATATCTGTATGTTGACAGCAAATGCTCAAGTTGGGGTGGGGAATTATTAATGTGTGTAACTGCTGAGTCACTGTGTTGTGTACCTGAAACCAATATAATATTGCATATCAGTTATACTTCAGCAAAAAAATGGTATGAAAAAAGCCCATATATTACTATAATATAAATTTAGTTTTAAAAAATACTTTGACTATGTACTACAGAATAATTTATTTGTATTCCTTTAAATTTTACACATTTTTAAATATTTTGAGAAGGGATCCAGAGGTTTCACCAGCATATCAAAGGGGTTCATGTTATAAAAAATGTTAATTCCTTGGGACTAGGGAGTTTAAGGCAAAGGAATAATGCAATTTATACTTTTGAAGTATTGCTCTGGGTATGTGTTGAAAATAAACTACAGATAGGGGAGATAAACCAATTAGGAGTTTATAGTGGTGAGCCAGGAAGGAGATTATAGCTTAGACCAGGACTGTAGCAGAGTAAGACATAAAAGTAGTTGTATTATGGTTGTATTTTAAAGACATAGCCAACAAACTTAACTGTTAGAGTGGATGTCAGGTATGAGAAAAAAGGATGTGCCCAGGATAACTCTAAAGTGTTTCTGCATACCTTACATTCTCCTATGGACTCAGAATTAAAAAAACAAACCTAGAATGTATTCTGACATGGTGTAGGTTGCCTTTCTCTTCTGTTGGTGGTGTCCTTTGCTGTACAGAAGCTTTTTAGCTTGATATAGTCCCTTTTGCTTATTTTGCTTTTGTTTCCCTTGCCTGGGGAGATGTGTCCAGAAAAAAATTTCTCATGTTTATGTTCAAGACATTTTTGCTTATGTTTTCTTCTATGAGTTTTATGGTTTCATGTCTTACATTTAGGTCTTTAATCCATTTCAAGTTTACACTTGTGTATGGTGTTAGGGAGAATTTCAATGTCATTCTCGTGTATGTTGATGTATAGTTTCCTAACACCAGTTACTAAAAAGACTGTCTTTTCCCCATTGTATATTCATATTCATATCTCCTTTATTGTATATTAATTTAACATAAGTGTATGGGTTTGTATATGCACTCTCTATTCTGTTCCATTGATAAATGGATCTGTTCTTTTACCTACCATATTGTTTTCATTATGGTACCTTCGTAGTATAACTTGAAGTCAGAATGTGTAACACCTCCAAGTTTGTTCTTCTTTTTCAGGATTGATTTGACTCTTTGGGGTCTTGTGTAGTTCTATAAGAATTTTAGGATTAATTGCTTCAGTTCATTGAAAAATGTTGGTATTCTGATAGGGATTGCAATGAATCTGTAAATTCCCTTTGGAAGGATGGCCATTTTGACTATATTAATTATCCCTATCCATGAGCAAAAGATAGATTTCCATTTATTTCTGTCTTCTTCAATTTCTTTCATCAGTGTCTTATACTTTACAGAGTTCAGTTCTCCCCTTCTTGGTTAGGTTTATGTTTATTCCTAAGTATTTTATTCTTTTTGATGCAATTGAAAATGGAATTGTTTTCCTGATTTCTCTTTCTTCTAGTTTTTTCTTAGCATCTAGGAATGCAACAGGTTCCTGTGTATTGATTTTGGACCTGCAATGTTGCTGAATCCAATTTTTATTTCTAATAGGTTTTTTGTAGAGTCTTTAGGGTTTTCTATATATAGTATCATGTCACCTGCAAATAGGACAATTTTACCTCTTCCTTAACAATTTTGATGCGTTTTATCCCTTTTTCTCCTCTGATTGCCATGGCTAGGACTTCCAGTACTATACTTGATAAAAGTAGTGAAAATTTGCATCCTAGTCTTGTTCCTCATCTTAGAGGAAAAGCTGTCATTTTTGCCCATTGAGTCAGATATTAGCTGTGGGTTTGTCACATATGGCCTTTATTATGTTGAGGTATATTCTTTCTATACTCTTTATTGAGAGTTTTTATCACAAATGGATGTTGAATTTTGTCAAATGCTTTTTCATCATCTATTGAGATGAACGTATGGTTTTTATTCTTTCTTTTGTTAATGTGATTGTTTTATGAATATTGTACTATCCATCCATCATTGGAATAAATCCCATATGGTCATGATGGATGATCTTTTTGATATATATTTGAATTTGGTTTGCTAATATTTTGTTGAAGATTTTTGCATCTATGTTCATCATTGACTGGTTTATAATTTTCTTTCTTGTGGCGTCTTTTTCTGATTTTTGCCATTAGAGTGATGCTGGTCTCATAGAATGAATTTCAAACTACTCATTCCTCTTTTACTTTTTGGATACTTTTATAAAGGATGGGTATTAGCTGTTATTTAAACGTTTAGAAGAACTCAGCTGTGGAAACATCTGGTCCTAAAATTTGGGGGAGATTTTTTTTATTAACAATTCAATTTTGTTACTTGTAATTGGTCTGTTCATATTTTCTGTTTCTTTCTGGGTTAGTCTTGGAAAGTTACACTTTTCTAGGAATTTCTTCATTTCTTCTACTTTGTCCAATTCTTTGGCATATAACTTTTCATAGAACTCCATAATAATTCTTTGTATTTCTGTGGTATTAGTTGTGACTATGCCTTTTTCGTTTCTGATTTGGTTTATCTGTGTTCTATCTTTTTTCTTAATAAGCATAACTTGGGGTTTACCTGCTTTGTTTACCTACTCAATGAACCAGCTCTTGGTTTCACTGATTTTTTTCTATTCTTTTATTCTTTGTATTCTTCCTGCTGTGATCATTATTTTGTCCCTCCTTATAACAAATTTGTGTTTCATTTGTTTTTCTTTTTCTATTATTTTCAGTTGTGAGCTTACACTGTTTATTTGGATTATTCTTATTTCTTGAGGTAGGCCTGTATTAGCATATACTTCTCTCTTTGAATCACTTTTGAAGTTTCCCACATATTTTGAACTGTTGTGTTTCTGTTTACATTTGTCTCCATGTATTGCTTGATTTCTCCTTTCATTTGGTCATTGATGATCCATTGGTTATTTGGAAGCATAGTGTTTAGCCTCCATGTGCTTGTGAGTTTTTTTCTTTGTGTAATTGATTACTAGTGTCATATCATTTAGACCTGAAAAGATACTTGATATAATTTCTGTATTTTTGAATATATTGAGGCTATTTTTGTGTCCTAATATGTAATCTATTCGGGCGAATGTTACATGTGAACTTGAGAACAATGTTCATCCTGCTGCTTTTGGGTGGAATGTTCTGTAGATATCTGTTAAGACCATCTGGCATAATATGTCCTTTAATGTCTTTGTTTCCATATTTATTTTCTGTCTGGATGATCTTTCCATTGATGTAAGTGGGGTGGTAAATTCTGCTCATAGGATTGTGTTGTAATATATTCCTCCCTTTAGTTCTGTTATATTTGTTATACATATTTATGTGTTCCTATGTTGGATGCATAAATATTTACACTTGTTATATCCTCTTGTAGGACTGATGCTTTAATCATTATGTAATATCCTTCTTTGTTTAGAAGTCTATTTTGTCTGATATAAGTACAGGTACTTCTGTATTTTTCTTCCTTATATTTGCATGAAATATCGTTTTCTATCTCTTCTTTTTCAGTGTACGTATGTATTCAGGTGTGACATGAGTCTCTTATAGGAAAGATGGTTCTGGTTTCTTATCCATTCTACCACCTACGTCTTTTGATTAGTGCAGTTAGTCCATTTACATTAAGATTGTTATAAATAGATATGTACTTATTTCCATTTTACTAATTGGTTTTCATTATTTTTATAGTTCCGTTCTGTTTCTTTCTTCCTTTCCTATACTCTTCTGCCTTTTTAGTGTTTCATTTGATTTCTTTTTCATTTCTTGTGTATTTATTACAGACTTGAGGTTTGTGGATACCATAGGTTCACAGAATGTTTCCCAAATGTATAGCAGTCCATAATTAGTTAATGGTCACTCTATTCTGAAAACGATCTAACAGTACTTCTGTTTTATTCTTCCTCCTTTATGGTTTATGTATAAGATGTCATAATCTACACCTTTTGTGTACCCTTTAATTTTGTGTTTAGTTGATTTTACTTATTTTGTTGCTTTTCACTTCATACATGATTAGAAATTAAATAGTCTACTACTTATACTGTAGATTTATATTCACTGATTAAAAATATTTAGGCTTAAGATCATTTCCATCTAAAGAAGCCTCTTTAACATATTCTCTCAGGCCAGTTTTGTGGTGGTGAACTTTTTTTTCTTTTTTTATGTTTCTTTTTTTTACTATCATTAATCTACAATTACATGAAGAACACTATGTTTACTAGGCTCCCCCCTTCACCAAGTCCCCCCCACATATCCCTTCACAGTCACTGTCCATCTGCATAGTAAGATGCTGTAAAATCACTTCTTGTCTTCTCTGTGTTGCACAGCCCTCCTCGTGACCCCCATACACTACACATGCTAATCGTAATACCCTCTTTCTTTTTCCCCACCCTTATCCCTCCCTTCCCACCCATCCTCCCTAGTCCCTTTCCCTTTGGTAACTGTTAGTCCATTGTTGGGTTCTGTGATTCTGCTGCTGTTTTGTTCCTTCAGTTTTCCTTTGTTATTATACTCAACATAAGAGTGAAATCATTTGCTACTTGTCTTTCTCCGCCTGGCTTATTTCACTGAGCATAATACCCACCAGCTCCATCCATGTTGTTGCGAATGGTAGGATCTGTTTTTTTCTTATGGCTGAGTAATATCCCATTGTGTATATGTACTGCATCTTCTTTATCCATTCATCTACTGATGGACATTTAGGTCGCTTCCATATCTTGGCTATTGTAAATAGTGCTGCGATAAACATAGGGGTGCATCTGTCATTTTCAAACTGGAGTGCTGCATTCTTAGGGCAAATTCCTAGAAGTAGAATTACTGGGTCAAATGGTATTTCTATTTTGAACATTTTGAGGAACCTCCATACTGCTTTCCACAATGGTTGAACTAATTTACATTCCCACCAGCAGTGTAGGAGAGTTCCCCTTTCTCCAAAACCTCGCCAACATTTGTTGTTGTTTGTCTTTATGATGATGGCGATCCTTACTGGTGTGAGGTGATATCTCATTGTGGTTTTAATTTGCATTTCTCTGATGACTAGCGAAGTGGAGCATTTTTCATGTGCCTGTTGGCCATCCGGATTTCTTTAGAGAACTGTCAATTAAGACCCTCTGCCCTTTTTTAAATTGGATTATTTGCTTTTTGTTTGTTGAGGTGTGTGAGCTCTTTATATATTTTGGGTGTCAATCCTTTATCGGATCTGTCATTTATGAATATATTCTCCCATACTGTAGGGTATCTTTTTGTTCCATTGATGGTGTCCCTTGCTGTACAGAAGGTTTTAGCTTGATATAGTCCACTTGTTCATTTTTGCCTTGTTTCCCTTGACCGGGGAGATATATTCATGAAGAAGTCACTCATGTTTATGTCCATGAGATTTTTGCCTCTGTTTTTTTCTAAGAGTTTTATGGTTTTATGACTTACATTCAGGTATTTGATCCATTTTGAATTTACCTTTGTGTATGGGGTTAGAGACTGATCCAGTTTCATTCTCTTACATGCAGCTGTCCGGTTATTCCAGCACCATCTGTTGAAGAGACTGTCATTTCCCCATTGTATGTCCATGGCTCCTTTATTGTATATTAATTGGCCATATATGTTTGGGTTAGTGACTGGAGTCTCTATTCTGTTCCACTGGTCTGTGGCTCTGTTCTTGTGCCAGTACCAAATAGTCTTGATTACTGTGGCTTTGTAGTAGAGCTTGAAGTTGGGGAGCGAGATCCCCCACCAACTTTATTCTTCCTTCTCAGGATTGCTTTGGCTATTCAGGGTCTTTGGCGGTTCCATATGAATTTTTTAACTATTTGTTCCAGACTATTGAAGAATGTTGCTGGTAATTTGATAGGGATTGCTTCAAATCTGTATATTATTTTGGGCAGGATGGCTATTTTGAAAATATTAATTCTTCCTAGCCAGGAACATGGGATGACTTTCTATTTGTTAGTGACCTCTTTAATTTCTCTTAACAGTGTCTTGTAGTTTTCAGGGTATAGGTCTTTCACTTACTTGGTTAGGTTTATTCCTAGGTATTTTATTCTTTTTGATGCTATTGTGAATTTAATTGTTTTCCTGATTTGTCTTTCTATTAGTTCATTTTTAGTGTATAGGAAGGTTACCGATTTCTGTGTGTTAATTTTGTATCCTGCAACTTTGCTGAATTCTGATATTAGTTCTAGTAGTTTTGCAGTGGAGTCTTTAGGGATTTTTATGTACAATATCACGTCATCTGCAAATAGTGACAGTTTGACTTCTCCTTTACCAATCTGGATTCCTTGTATTTCTTTGTTTTGCCTGATTGCCATGGCTAGGACCTCCAGTACTATGTTGAATAACAGTGGGGAGAGTGGACATCCCTGTCTTGTTTCCGATCTCAGAGGAAAAGCTTTCAGCCTCTTGCTGTTCAGTATGACATTAGCTGTGGGTTTAAGATATATGGCCTTTATTATGTTGAGGTACTTGCCCTCTATGCCCATTTTGTTGAGATTTTTTATCATGAATGGATGTTGAATTTTGTCGAATTCTTTGTCAGCATCTATGGAGATGATCGTGCAGCTTTTGTCCTTCTTTTTGTTGATGTGGTGGATTACATTGATGGATTTTCGAATGTTGCACCATCCTTGCATCCCTGGGATGAATTGCACTTGGTCATTGTGTATGATCCTCTTGATGTATTTTTGAATTCGGATTGCTAACATTTTGTTAAGTGTTTTTGCATCTATGTTCACCAAGGATATTGGTCTGTAGTTTTCTTTTTTGGTGGGGTCTTTGCCTGGTTTTGGTATTTGGTATTTGGGTGATGTTGGTTTCATAGAATGAGTTTGGGAGTATTCCCTCCTCTTCTATTTTTTGGAAAATTTTAAGAAGAATGGGTCTTATGTCTTCACTGTATGTCTGATAAAATTCTGAGGTAAATCCTTCTGGCCCAGGGGTTTTGTTCTTGGGTAGTTTTTTGATTACTGCTTCAATCTCTTTCCTGGTAATTAGTTTGTTTAGATTTTCTGTTTCTTCCTTGAAAGAACCAGCTCTTGGTTTCATTGATCTTTTCTATTGTTTAATTCTTCTCAATTTTATTTATTTCTTCTCTGATCAACATAGTACTGGACGTCCTAGCCATGGCAATTAGACAAAACAAAGAAATACATAGAATCTAAATTGGTAAAGAAGGGGTTAAACTGTCACTATTTGTAGATGACATGATATTATACATGAAAAACCTGAAAGACTCCACTCCAAAACTATTTAGAACTGATATCGGAATACAGCAAAGTTGCAGGATACAAAATTAACACACAGAAATCTGTGGCTTTTCTATACACTAACAATAAACTAATAAAAAGTAATCAGGAAAAAAATTCCATTCAGAATTGCATCAAAAAGAATAAAATACCTAGGAATAAACCTAACCAAGGAAGTGAAAGACCTATACCCTGAAAACTATAAGAAACTCTTAAGAGAAATTAAAGAGGACACTAACAAATGGAAACTCATCCCATGCTCTTGGCTAGGAAGAATTAATATCGTCAAAATGGCCATCCTGCCCAAAGCAATATAGAGATTTGTGGCAATCCATATCAAATTACCAACAGCATTCTTCAATGAACTGGAACAAATAGCTCAAAAATTCATATGGAAACACCAAACCCCCTGTATAGCCAAAGCAATCTTGTGAAGGAAGAATAAAGTTGGGGGGGGGATCTCGCTCCTCAACTTCAAGCTCTACTACAAAGCAACAGTAATCAAGACTATTTGGTACTGGCACAAGAACAGAGCCACAGACCAGTGGAACAGAATAGAGACTCCAGGCACTAACCCAAATGTACATGGCCAATTAATATACAATAAAGGAGCAATGGACATACAATGGGGAAATGACTGTCTCTTCAACAGATGGTGCTGGCAAAACTGGACAGCTACATGTAAGGGAATGAAACTGGATCACTGTCTAACCCCATACACAAAATTAAATTTGAAATGGATCAAAGACCTGAATGAAAGTCATGAAATCATAAACGTCTAAGTATAAAACATAGGCAAAAATCTCATGCACATAAACATGAGTGAGTTCTTCATGAACATATCTCCCCGGGCAAGGGAAAAAAAGGCAAAAATGAACAAGTGGGACTATATCAAGCTAAAAAGCTTCTGTACAGCAAAGGACACCATCAATAGAACAAAAAGGTACCCTACAGTATGGGAGAATATATTCATAAATGACAGATCCAATAAAGGGTTAACATCCTAAGTATACAAAGATCTCACACACCTCAAGAAACAAAAAGCAAATAATCCAATTAAGAAATGGGCAGAGGAGCTGAACAGACAGTTCTCCAAAGAAGAATTTCAGATAGCCAACATACACATGAAAAGATGCTCCACATCGCTAGTCATCAGAGAAATGCAAATTAAAATCACAATGAGATATCACCTCACACCAGTAAGGATTGCTACCATCCAAAAGAAAAACAACAACAAATGTTGGTGAGGTTGTGGAGAAAGGGGAACCCTCCTACACTGCTGGTAGGAATGTAAATTAGTTCAACCATTGTGGAAAGCATTATGGAGGTTCCTCAAAAAGCTCAAAATAAAATTACCGTTTGACCTAGGAATTCCAGTTCTAGGAATTTAACCTAAGAATGCGGCAGCTCAATTTGAAAAAGACATATGCACCCCTATGTTTATCGCAGCACTATTTACAATACCCAACAAATGGAAGCAACCTAAGTGTCCATCAGTAGATGAATGGATAAAGAAGATGTGGTACATATATACAATGGAATATTATTCAGCCATAAGAAGAAAACAAATCCCACCATTCACAACAACATGGGTGGAGCTAGAGGGTGTTTTGCTTAGTGATATAAGCCAGGTGGAGAAAGACAAGTACCAAATGATTTCACTCATATGTGGAGTATAAGAACAAAGGAAAACTGAATGAACAAAACAGCAGCAGAATCACAGAACCCAAGAACGGACTAACAGTTACCAAAGGGAAAGGGACTGGGGTTGATGGGTGGGAAGGGAGGGATAAGGGTGGGGAAAATGTAAGGGGGCCTTGTGATTAGCATGTATAATGTGGGTGGGGGCATAGGGAGGGATGTGCATCACAGAGTAGACAAGTAGTGATTCTACAGCATCTTACTATGCTGATAGACAGTGACTGTAATGGGGTTTGTGGGGGGTGTCTGGTGAAGTGAGGAGTCTAGTAAACATAATGTTCTTCATGTAATTGTAGATTAATGATAACAAAATGAATAAAAATAAACCTCCCTGAATCACACATTATTGTAAGTATAATATCATTGCACTTAAAGTCCAATAAAAGATCCAATTCAAAAAATTTGTAGCAGAGAATCTTAAATCATGTTGTCCTATAATCTATATTAATGAGAGGAATGAATATACATATAACCAGTAAAGGAGAGTGGGACACATGTAAATTTCCACAGTCTCCACCGTTAGTACCAGTCTTGACTTTTAGAGACCACTGAAGACATTTTGAATTGACTGTGGTCCATATCTAACCCTAAAATCCTTTGCAGGTGAGAGCAGAGCTCTATTCAATTTAGATATTTTTTAAACTAAATTATTATTCTATTGGGCTGTCTAAATATTTTTTAGAGTTAAGGTCAATAAATATTCTTTGAAGAAAATTCATGTATTATTCTAATTGCATAGCTCTACTAATCCTAATATGTATGTTATATAAAGACAGGCAGTAAAATAGAATAGGGCTACTGCTCACAACAAAATCACTGTAGTATTAGATTTCAAGCAGTCCTACCTAAAATCCATTAAAGAATGTCCTTTATTTGATTTTAGTCCCATTTCTCTGAAAGAATGACCTTCCTAGATCCAACTGTGATGTGATGAATTTTGCCATTTCTCCTCAAGGACATGAAATCTCTCCCATGAGCACTAAGTCTTGGCCAAGTCCCTAATACTAATAGTTTGTCTTCTCTGAAGCCAGATTCCTGCCTGCATATTTTTCTCTCCAATTAGCACCTGTTCCTTACTTCCCTACTGATGTGGTCAGATGGCCTGTCAAGTTAAACTGTTATTACATGTTGGATCTCTCTCATACCAACACTTTTATTAAACTCTTTCCCATCTTTAAACAAATTTTGCCTAGGAGACTGGGTTTTCTCCAAAGAATTGTTCCTTCTACGTGAGAATTGCAGGTTTGAGAAACTACTACTACTACTAATAATAATAAAATATAAATTATTTATTGCCCTACTACAGACATATATGTTAGCCTATTTAACTCATAAACAACCTTATGATGTAGGTTCTCTTATTCTGAGACTATAGATGAGAAAACTAATACTTATAGCTAGTTAGTATATGTAACAGAACTAGGAAATTGTCTAAATTCAGATTGAAGTTCCTTCTGGGCAGCCCTGACCAATTGTGGTAAGTGAGGCATCCCCATCTTGTCACAGATGTGATGGATAATTATTAAATCTAAAGCTTAATATCAACAGGTATACTTAACTTGAAATATACACACACACACACACACACACACTTGTCTTATTCTTCAATTTAAAGGGCAATCAGAACACTCAAATAACCTTTATTCAAGTTTGGAAACTGGGACTTCATTGTCTTTTTATTTTGACATTTTATTGAGTGAGTTCAGTCTAAGACTTAGTCAATTCCTGGAGGAACAATACGAAACCTGACTGAGAGGGCAGGGCCAAGATGGAGGCATGAGTAGAGGAGTGGAAATCTCCTCCCAAAACCAATATATTTTTGAAAATACAACAAAGACAACTCTTCCTAAAAGAGAGACCAGAAGACACACAACAACAGCCAGACTACATCCACACCTGCGAGATCTCAGCACCTCACAAAGGGGGTAAGATACAAAGCCCGGCTCACTGGGACACAAGCACCCCTCACCCCAGCTCCCCGGTGGGAGGAGAGGAGTCAGAGCAGTGAAGGAGAGGGAGCCCAGGACTGCTAAACACCCAGCCCTAGCCATCCGCAGCAGAGTGCCTGGGGTGCTGGAAACTAGGGAAACAGGGCAGTAAGACCTGTGAGAGGGTCCCCGCAGCCGGCGCACCCAGGACAAAGAAAATCAAGTGCTTTTTGGAAGTCTTAAAGGGACAGGGACCCCACAGCTGGACGGAAGTGCCCCGGGACACCTAGCCCAGCAGCAGGGAATCTGGGGAACTCCAGGCACCCTAACCTACTGGATATCAGGGCAGCTCAGAGGCCTCTCATGGAGATAAACAGCCTCCCGGCCGTTTCCCCTCCTATGCAGCTCTGCCATATCATAGCAGCAGCCTGAGGCAGGCCACGCCCACAGCAACAGCAGAGATAAACTCCATAGCAGCTGGGCCACAATCAGAACCCTGTCTGCATGAAGCTGCTCAGCACAAGCTGCTAGAGGTCGCTATTCTCCCAGGAGAGGAAGGCCAAAAAACAAACATGAAGAACAAGAAGGGACATTCTCCAAGCCGTCACTCGTGCCAGCTTTGCAAACTATCTCTATCACCATGAAAATGCAAAATTGGAGGCAGACAAAGATCACAGAGTCAACACCTGAGAAGGTGACAGACCTAACAAGTCTTCCTGAAAAAGAATTCAAAATAAAAATCATAAACATGCTGATGGAGATACAGAGAAATATACAAGAGGTAAGCGATGAAGTCTGGAGGGAGATTACAGATGTCCAGAGGGAGATAACAGAAGTGAAACAGTCTTTGGAAGCATTTATAAGCAGAATGGATAAGATGCAAGAGGCCATTGATGGAATAGAAGCCAGAGAACAGGAACGCATAGAAGCTGACACAGAGAGAGATAAAAGGATCTCCAGGAATGAAACAATATTAAGAGGACTGTGTGACCAATCCAAAAGGAAGAGTATCCGCATTATAGGGGTACCAGAAGAAGAAAAGAGAGAGAAAAAGAGATAGAAAGTGTCTTTGAAGAAGTAATTGCTGAAAACTTCCCCAAACTGGGGGAGGAAATAATTGTTCAGACCACAGAAGTACACAGAATTGCCAACAGGAAGGACCCAAGGAGGACAACCCCAAGACACATAATAATTAAAATGGCAAAGATCAAGGACAAGGACAGAGTTTTCAAGGCAGCTAGAGAGAAGAAAAAGGTCACCTATAAAGGAAAACCCATCAGGCTATCATGAGACATCTCAACAGAAACCCTACAAGCCAGAAGAGGATGGCATGATATATTAAATACAATGAAACAGAAGGACCTCGAACCAATGATACCATAGCCAGCATGACTATCATTTAAATATGAAGGAGGAATTAAACAATTCCTAGACAAGCAAAAGATTAGGGAATTTGCCTCCCACAAACCACCTCTACAGGGTATTTTAGAGGGACTATTATAGACGTGAGCACTCCTAAGACTAAACAGATGTCACCAGAGAAAATAAAATTATAGCAAAGAAAGCAGACCAACCAAATACTAACTACAACAAAAAATAAAATCAACTACCCACAAAAAGCAGTTAAAGAAACAAGAAAGAGCACAGAATAAAACAACCAACATATAAAGAAAGGAGGAGGATGAATAAGAAGGCAGAGAAGGAAAGAATCTCCAGACAGTGTATATAACAGCTCAATAAGTGAGCTAAGTTAGGCAGTAAGTTACTAAAGAAGGTAACCTTGAACCTTTGGTAACCACGAATCTAAAGCCTGCAATGTCAATAAGTACATATCTTTCAATAGTCACCCTAAATGTAAATGGACTGAATGCACCAATCAAAAGACACAGAGTAATAGAATGGATAAAAAAGCAAGACACATCTATATGCTGCTTACAAGAAACTCACCTCAAACCCAAAGACATGCACAGACTAAAAGTCAAGGGATGGAAAAACATATTTCAGGCAAACAACAGAAAGAAGAAAGCAGGGGTTGCAGTACTAGTGTCAGACAAAATAGACCTCAAAACAAAGAAAGTAACAAGAGATAAAGAGGGACATTACATAATGATAAAGGGCTCAGTCCAACAAGAGGATATAACCATTATAAATATATCTGCACCCAACAGAGGAGGACCAGCATATGTGAAACAAATAATAACAGAACTAAAGGAGGAAATAGAATGCAATGCATTCACTTTAGGAGACTTCAACACGCCACTCACCCCAAAGGACAGATCCACAGGACAGAAAATAAGTAAGGACACAGAGGCACAGAACAACACAGTAGAGCAGATGGACCTAATACACATCTACAGAACTCTACATCTAAAAGCAACAGGATATACATTCTTCTCAAGTGCACATGGAACATTCTCCAAAATAGACCACATACTAGGTCACAAAAAGAGCCTCAGAAAATTCCAAAAGACAGAAATTCTACCAACCAACTTTTCAGACCACAAAGGAATAAATCTAGAAATAAATTGTACAAAGAAAACAAAAAGGCCCACAAACAGATGGAGGCTTAACAACATGCTCCTAAATAATCCATGGATCAACAAATTAAAAATAGAGATCAAGGAATATATGGAAACAAATGACAACAAGAACGCAAAGCCCAAACTTCTGTAGGACGCAGAGAAAGCAGTCTTAAGAGGAAAGTCTATAGCAATCCAGGGACACTTAAAGAAGGAAGAACAATCCCAAATGAATAGACTAACGTCACAATTATCGAAAACGGAAAAGGAAGAACAAATGAGGCCTAATGTCAGCAGAAGGAGGGACATAATAAAGATCAGAGAAGAAATAAACAAAATTGAGAAGAATGAAACAGAACAAATCAGTGAAACCAAGAGCTGGTTCTTCGAGAAAATAAACAAAATAGGTAAGCCTCTAGCCAGAATTATTAAGGGATAAAGAGAATCAACACACATCAAACAGAATCAGAAACGAGAATGGAAAAATCACAAAGATTCCACAGAAATACAAAGAACTATTAGAGTCTACTATGAAAACCTAAATGCTAACAAGCTGGAAATCCTAGAAGAAATAGACAACTTCCTAGAAAAATACAACCTTCCATTACTGACCAAGGAGGAAACATAAAAGTTAAACAAACCAAACACAAGCAAAAAAATTAAAGCGGTAATAAAAAAACTACACAAGAACAAAACCCCCGGGCCAGACGGACTTACCTTGGAATTTTGTCAGACATACAGAGAAGACGTAATACCCATTCTCCTTAAAGTTTTCCAAAAAATAAAAGAGGAAGGAGTACTTCCAAACTCATTCTATGAAGCTAACATCACCCTAATACCAAAACCAGGCAAAGACCCCACCAAAAAAGAAAATTACAGACCAATATCCCTGATGAATATAGATGCAAAAATACTCAATAAAATATTAGCAAACCGAATTCAAAAATATATCAAAAGGATCATACACCGTGACCAAGTGGGATTCATCCGAGGGATGCAAGGATGGTACAATATTTGAAATTCCATCAACATCATCCACCACATCAACAAAAAGAAAGACAAAAACCACATGATCATCTCCATAGATGCTGAAAAAGCATTTGACAAAATTCAACATCCATTCATGATAAAAAGTCTCAGCAAAATGGGCATAGAGGGCAAGTACCTCAGCAGGATAAAGGCCATACATGATAAACCCACAGCTAACATCATACTGAACAGCGGGAAGCTGAAAGCCTTCCCTCTGAGATTGGGAACAAGACAGGAATGCCCACTTTCACCACTGTTATTTAACATAGTACTGGAGGTCCTAGCCATGGCAATCAGACAAAACAAAGAAATACAAGGAATCCAGATTGGTAAAGAAGAAGTTAAACTGTCACTATTTGCAGATGACATGTATTGTACATAAAAAACCCTAAAGACCCCACCCCAAAACTACTAGAACTGATATCGAAATACAGCAAAGTTGCAGGATACAAAATTCACACACAGAAATCTGTGGCTTTCCTATACACAAACAATGAAGCAATAGAAAGAGAAATCAGGAGAACAATTCCATTCACAATTGCATCAAAAAGAATAAAATACCTAGGAATAAACCTAACCGAAGAAGTGAAAGACCTATACCCTGAATACTATAAGACACTCTTAAGAGAAATTAAAGTGGACACTAACAAATGGAAACTCATCCCATGCTCCTGGCTAGGAAGAATTAATGTCGTCAAGATGGCCATCCTGCCCAAAGCAATATACAGATTTGATGCATTCCCTATCAAATTACCAGCAGCATTCTTCAATGAACTGGAACAAATAGCTCAAAATTCATAAGGAAACGCCAAAGACCCCGAATAGCCAAAGCAATCCTGAGAAAGAAGAATAAAGTGGCGGGGATCTCACTCCCCAACTTCAAGCTCTACTACAAAGGCACAGTAATCAAGACAATTTGGTACTGGCACAAGAGCAGACCCATTGACCAATGGAACAGACTAGACAATCCAGACATTAACCCAGACATATATGGTCAATTAATATTTGAAAAAGGAGCCATCGACACACAATGGGGAAATGACAGTCTCTTCAACAGATTGTGCTGGCAGAACTGGACAGCTACATGTAAGAGAATGAAACTGGATCAATGTCTAACCCCATCCACAAAAGTAAATTCAAAATGCATCAAGGACCTGAATGTAAGTCATGAAACCATAAAATTCTTGGAAAAAACATAGGCAAAAATCTCTTGGATGTGAATATTAGCGACTTCTTCATGAACATATCTCCCCGGGCAAGGAAAACAAAAGCAGAAATGAACAAGTGGGACCATATCAAGCTGAAAAGCTTCTGTACAACAAAGGACACCATCAATAGAACAAAAGGGTACCCTACAGTATGGGAGAATATTTTAGTAAATGACAGATTCGATAAAGGCTTGACATCCAAAATATGTAAAGATCTCACGCTCAACAAACAAAAAGCAAATAATCCAATTAAAAAATGGACAGAGGAGCTGAACAGACAGTTCTCCAAAGAAGAATTTCAGATGGCCAACAGACATGTGAAGAGATGCTCCACATCGCTAATTATCAGAGAAATGCAAATTAAATCCACAATGAGATATCACCTCACACCAGTAAGGATGGCCACCATCCAAAAGACAAACAAGAACAAATGTTGGCGAGGTTGTGGAGAAAGGGGAACCCTCCTACACTGCTGGGGGGAAAGCAAATTAGTTCAACCATTGTGGAAAGCAGTATGGAGGTGCCTCAAAATGCTCAAAATAGACTTACCATTTGACCCAGGAATTCCACTTCTAGGAATTTTCCCTAAGAATGCAGCACTCCAGTTTGAAAAAGACAGATGCACCCCTATGTTTATCGAAGCACTATTTACAATAGCCAAGATATGGAAGCAACTTGAATGTCCATCAGTAGATGAATGGATAAAGAAGATGTGGTACATGTACACAATGGAATATTATTCAGCCATAAGAAGAAAACAAATCCTACCATTTGCAACAACATGGATGGAGCTAAAGGGTATTATGCTCAGTGAAATAAACCAAGCAGAGAAAGAGAAATACCAAATATTTCATTCATCTGTGGAGTATAACAACAAAGGAAAAGCTGAAGGAACAAAACAGCAGCAGAATCACAGAACAAAAATGGACGAATAGTTACCAAAGGGAAAAAGACTGGGGAGAATGGGAGGTTAGGGAGGGATAAGGGTGGGGAAGAAGATAGGGGATATTATGATTAGCATGTATAATGTGGGGAGTGGTGGAAAGGGGAGGGCTATGCAACACAGAGAAGACAAGTAGTGATTCTACAACAGTTTGCTATGCTGATGGACAGTGACTGTAATTGGGTTTGTGGGGGGGACTTGGTATAAGGGAGAGTCTTGTAAACATAATATTCTTCATGTAATTGTAGATTAGTGATAACAAAAAAAGGGGGGGATTACTCCTGGATAGGATAAAGTTAACTGCAAATCAATGATTAATGCATGCTTTACTTATCCTTAATTTTGATCTTTTAAAGGGTGTTGGATGATCAGCTATGGAAGTACATGTTTCTGATAATATTTCTTTCTCTTAAAAAAAAAGCAGTTCCTGTGTGATGGTCTCCAATAGGTTCTTCATAATGGTATAAAGGTCATATCAAAGTGTGGGCAAAGGGTTTGTTTGTGTTTATACAGAGGATCAAAGCCTAATTTGGCTACCCAGAAAACGAATTAAGATATGATATGAAGAAGAACTTCCAACATCAACATCCTCTGGAAGAGTCACTCCAAAAGATGATCATCAAAAACTTCAACAAAGATCCTGGCGCTGTTTCAGTTGTAGCTGCATTCATCCCGCCGGTTTCTGGACTTGCCAGTGGAATGAAGAAGGAGATATCTAAGCTGGCCTGTGCATACAGTAAAACAACAAATTGGACTGAATCTATATTGTCAGAACTCAACCAAGAATTAGGAGAAGTGCAAGTTGCAGTGCTCCAAAATCATGTGACTATAGACTCTCTACTGTTAAAAGAACATATGGGATGTGAATGGTTCCCAGGAATGTGTCATTTTAATTTGTCTTATTTTTCTCAAGCTATTCAAATTCAGTTAGATAATATCCATCATATTATTGATAAGTTTTCACAAATGCCTATGGTACCTAACTGGTTTTCTTGGTTTCACTGGATATGGCTGGTAATAGCATATCTGCTTTTGTTATGTAGCTATATTCCTATTCTGTTAATGTGTGTACGCAATTTAATTAGTAGTTTGTTAAAACCTGTACATGCTTATGTTACTCTACAAGAAGTTATGTCGAAGAAATAATCAATCTTCCCATGTTTTCTTCTGTCTGCTGCTTCTATAGCTTCTCTTCTTCCTTCATAATTACAACCCCTAAGTAGAATTCATGCCTCATATCGAAATTACCGAGTATCATAATCCTTCCAAGTGGTAAAGATACCTCAAGACGAATGCTGGGCATAGAAGCCACAGGGCATAAATCTGCAAAGAAGTAAAAAGCTAACCTTTTCAAACAATATTGCTTCTCTCTCACTTACCAACTTTACATTTCCCTGTATGGCCCCGGAAGATGACCAGTTAGCCAGAGATGGGTAAGATTCCTCAAGAGAGGAACAACCTAAGACAGGCACAGTCACAGGGGGGCCGTCAGGAGAGAAATTGGGGATCAACAGAGGTGAGGCTTAGAACCTCACCCCCCCTGTTTTGAGAGAAATCTTCTGCATCCTTGGATGTTTTGTTGCCCTTGTCTAGCTTGGATTAATACTTAGTCTATAGGCACAGACCTGATCATCTACATTTGCCCTCTTACAGCACTAAACTATGTCTTCTACCTTTATCTTGCATCTACCTACCACTTCAGCATTTCATTAAAAAAATTAATAAATAAGGGAGAAATGTGGGATTCACATATAAATCCAGTATAAAAATCAAATGAATAATCATATCTGACTTGATTGTTTATAGTTCATGATGCGTGATCAAAACCAAAAGTTTCTGTGATATGACTGCCCTTGCACTATTCACCATGTAAGAACTTATTCCCTATGTAAGAACTTGTTCCCCATGTAAGAACTTGTTCGTTATGCTTCAGAAGATTAGAGAATATTGAGAATTAGGCTTGGGGTTGATTAATGATTGTGCATTGAGTCCGCTATACAGAATTTTATTGTTGTTAACATCCATTTGATCAATAAATATGAGAGATGCCCTCTCAAAAATAAATAAATTAATTAATTAAAAGGTCGTTGTGTAAACAGTTGTCCCTTGAACAACATTTGTTTGAAATGCATGAGTCCACTTAAATGCCGGTTTTTTTCAATAAATATATTGGAAAATTTTGGAGGTTTAGGACAATTTGGAAAAAATTTATTTTCCATAACTTACCTTATTGTAAGAATAAAGTATATAATACACATAACATACAAAATATGTTTAATTGTGTGTTTATATTTTCAGTAAGACTTCCAGTCAACAGTAGACTATTAGTAGTTAACATTTTGGAAATTCAAAAGTTGTACATAGATTTTTTACTACACGGGGTTCTGTGCCCCTAACATCTACGTTGTTCAAGTGTCAGTTGTATTAATAATAAACCCCAGAATACAATATAATATATGCATAAAATAAATATTATACATAATAATAGTAACAATAGATAAATATGTATTTGGGTGGGCTCAATGAAAATAATTAAGGTTGGTATGTATTTATATGTGGATAAAGAGGACACTAACACCTTATAAAAAGCAAACCAAACTAAATTCAGAAGCCTCACTGAATTAGAAAAAGTCGCATTTCAGATAATGGTCTTTCTAGTTTTTCACTCTTCTGATTGTACTTTTGGGTCACAGTTATATCCCACCACCCCAATCCTGCCATTTGTTTGGCCCAGTTATTTTGTGTGACTTTTCTTATGAAGTGAAGAATATCACTTATTATAATTTTTCAGTAATATCTGTACATATGCTTAGTATCTGACAGGTGTATGGTACTACTAGACCAAGTTTTCTCAACAGTGTCACTACTGATATGTGGGGTCAGATAATTCTTTGCTGTGGGAGTAGTTCTGCACATTGTAAATGGCTAGCATCATCAGTAGCCTCTACCTACTAGATATTAAAACTTTTGCCCTCCCTCACAGTTATGATAATTCAAAATGCCTCTAGACATTGTCAAATGTCCCCTGGAGGATAGTATCACTCCCAGTTGAGTACCCCTGCTGTGGACATAAAATTGGTTAGTTGCCTACATTTCTTAGATTACTCCCTCAACAAATTCATTCTCCTTTCCAGTGGAGTAATAGGTTATCTGTGGCCCAGTACTGGCTGCTGTTTGGACATTTTGGAGTAGAGTTAAAGAATGCAATCTTTGCCACTCTGTGGAGTGGATCTTAGCTTGGCTTTCAAATAATGCTGTGAATAATTATTTGGTTGTTTATTATATGTCCCCAGACATGAAAAGACACACACACACAAAGAATCAGTAAACATGCAGTTTATGTTTTCTATCTGCACAACCACATCACCATTCATGACCGAATGTGTGATTCAAAAACAATTATTCAATGTACTAAAACATATAGAAAAAACATTTTTTTATTCATTTATTTCTTCTGTTATCATTTTCTCTGACAAATACTTCCCTGAGGTTCAAATGTGGCAAGGATGGAGAAGGGAGTCCTTCATGGAAAACTGATTCAGCTGCTTAGCCCAACAGCATAAATTTGATCTTGCAATTAGTATTCAACTCAGCATCTTGGACAGAAACCAGTGTTACAGCCAAGAGGTGGTTTAAATCACATAAATCATAGATCAATGACAGAACTCGAAGCACTTTATAGATTACAAAAGTGAAGCTTTTGTTAAAAATAGATTAACTGTTTCCCTGCAGGAATTATTTAATCCTCCTAAAATATATAAAACAAACGAAATTAGATGTAATTATTTTTGGTAGCATATGCATATAATATAAAGTGAAATGTACTTTCCCTTCACAGCTACATTGATGTTTGGAAATACCGATATGTATATGCACTCTCTACCCATGAACATATTCCTCATTTCTAAGACTTTATTTTGGCATGACACGATAAGAGCCATAAAACATATTTTTTTGTGATAGCAATTGCGCAACAGTGATGTGAAAGCTGTTTTACATTGCTTTATGAGCATCATACTTTTTAATTAAAAATGATGTTTCTATTTTTAAAGAAAGAATGGATATCTTTCAGTCTTAATCTTGTAAATATGAAAGTGTGTATGGATTTTGAAGTTAGAGTAACTAAAACTACTACAAATGGTAGGTTGTGTGAGTTTTATTATAAACCATCCCATTCCCACAAAATCATCTCATTAGCTCTTTACCCTTATTCTTCTTTTAGAATTCAGAATTATTCATAACTATGCAAAAGGACTTGTAACCATTTAATTATTTACATGTTCAAATTTGGTATATTATAAAGTTCTCAATAAAGTTGACAATTCAATTTTACATGCCATTAAGTATTCTTTTTTTGTAAATCCAAGCCCTTCTAGTTTAAAGTAGAAATAGCTTTTATTCCTGACACTGAATGACCATACCCACAGTAAAAAATGAAAGTTTTATAAAACAATTCCAGGCTTCTCAAAAATATCAAATAGGTAAAAAGCAGACAGAGTTTAGACAGAGAATCATGTCACTTTAAAATTCTTTATTGGAGTAAGTAAATTAAATTGCAGATTAAGTTCACTAGAAAATGATCAAATATAGTGAAAGAAACCAAAACTATACAACTGAGTTTTACCAATGTTACTCTAAATGAAAGACAATTAAAAATTCTCTGGTATGTACCAATTATAGAATTAGTATCAACATACTAAAAATTGCCTTTGTCTTTAAATGAAGACAACATTTAAGTAAAAACAAATAGAGTGTTTTTCCTCTCATGTTTATACTTATGAAATATTCTTGTGGCTTCTTTTATGAGCAAAATACAAATACCTTCAGATCATAATTACATTACTAAACAAGAAGGTAAAACAACATTGTCTTTAGCAGTAAAGTTTTTTGGTATGAATTTTTAAAATATGGATACTAAAAAGGGGAAATTTAATTTTAAAGTCTAGTGGATATATAACAATACAACGTCTATAAGTCAAAACTGGTAAGAAAGTATGCTGCTAGCTAATGCTTCACTATATATTATCTTGTACCTAATCAAGTTAGATTTATTAAGTTCTATATTTATATGTTTCTGAAAGAATTCTGTGAAATCAGAGCACATTCATGATGTTGGGTTGATGTATATAAATCTACAATTAATAAATAATAATAAAATAAGTATTTTAATGTGAAATTTTATATGTTTCTTTAGGACCCAAAATATCACAGCCTGTCTATGGTTAACTTACTCCAAATAATACCAGTTCGCACTATGTGTCTACTGTATTCAAAACCTTAACATTTGTCTAAAAGTACATTGTACGAAGACTCATTATATTAGAAAACGTTGGTCACATTACTAGAGATCCACTTAAGGAATATTAAATAGCCACAAGGTGCTCAGCCTTGCTCCATCAATGGCTTACAAACTGCAGAACTTTCTTTTGCTGGTTTTAGATGGTAATTTTTCAAGGAATTCACTGTTTGATATAGTTAATGGAGAATGTACATAACTAGTTCAAAAGAACTTGAGACACACTCAAGTTCAAAAGAAAAAATAACTTTAAAAAAACACAAGTAGCTTTTAAGGTTTTAAAAAACACAATAGAATAGATACTACTATTTCAGAGTGTAAACAGATATTCAAAATTGGCATTTTTGAAATACTTATTTTCAACCATTAGAAGTGAATATAGTTACAGCACTTAAGTCTTTCTTCCATGAAGTTCATAAGAAGTAAAAGGATGCCACACTGCCTTCAATATTCACCTGATAAAACATGTGAGACATTAAATGAACGAAGCAGAAATTGCAGCCATAAAAGTTCATCATTTTATCTACTGATGCCATATGTCAGCTTCTAAGTAAAATTTTTCAATCCAAGTGAAAATAGTTAATATATCACTGAAAAAGTTTTTCAAAGGGATTCAGACTCACAGGTATGCATGCATTATACTGAGTCTGGATAACAAATGTTTTATAGGGTAAAAATAAAGGAAGAGAAGAGTTTGGGAAACTATCAGATCTGTTGCAAACTAATGGAATTTTTAAATACCACCTAATACAAAACGCACTCTATAGCTTGGCATAAGGTTAAAAGCTTTTCAAGTTGCTATCTTGGGAAATTTCTTTCAAGGAAATTACTACAAAGCCTTGTTTTAGTACGTTCCCCTACTGTGCTTCCCAGTGTTTTTTTGATAAGGGAAGCTAACCATCCATAGAGGTGTATCCTGTTCTCTATGCTTCAATGTCTAGTAGCAGGCAGATATAGTAGATACTCGGTGTTTGACTCTTTAATTTTCATTGCATAATGTGGATTCCTCCTTTTGCTGACTGATGGATGTATCTTCATGGTTGTTTAATTATGAGTGGGCACAGATTTTCCTCACCCCATAAACTCCCCCCTTTCTAGTCACCTTCAGCCAAAATAATACATAATCTGAATTGTCTCTATGTAAATAAGTTAATAGATGTTTGGTGTAATCATAACAAAAAGTCAACCTGTATGGTTCAAATTATTGAAGAACAGAAGGCAAATTTAATTACATAGAAGCAAGTTATTTTATTATTCATATATAAAAAGTAAACATCAGAAGCTACATTAAAAATTCTAAATTTTTTATTTTAATTTTACATTTTCAAATAATGCAGAAAAAAACATCATTGAAAAAATATTATGGAGGACTCAGAGTATCTTATCAAAATTGTTCTCATGCCATAAAAATTCAGATAATCAGAATTTAATTAACAGAGAAGGTAAATATTTTTAACATGTAGGGATTTCCTTGTTATTTAAAGTTGAAACACCAATTGTCTCCTCTTGGATAAAAAAGAGCATAGACCTCATTTATAAGACAAAATAATAAACTGGTGCTTTACTCAAAAGGAGAATAAATAAATGCATATTCACAACTAAGACTTATTGAGCTTTATGCTTTCTAGGCAACCAGCTATGGATCTGGCTATTTTCAGATTAGTTTACTCTGCTCTTAGAGATACTTTGTGTTATTGCATAACAGAAACAGATTTATTTGGTAACTCTTAAAATTCCTGCCTTCTATAGAGTTGTGTATTGTATTTAAAGGCCAAGATATGGCCATCAGGTCTGGGGCAAGAATTCTCCTGACCAATTTTTTTTCTAACACAATTACTTATAGCAAGAAAATATGTACTTATTTTGACTAAATAAATTTGTCAGAATTGATGGCAGAGATTTTGTAAAAACATTTATGAAAACTGTAAACTTCTTCAAAAATAAGAAAATATACATGCTGTTTTCGTCAATTATTTATATAATATTACCTCTCTCCATACATCAAACCTACAAGAGTACACACTGACTCACTGATTCAGTGAAGAAAAAAATAATCTCTTGATAATAAAAAGCAGTATTTTCATGATTTTTGTTTCTGATTTTCATAACTAATGGTGACAAATTCTATGCTTTAAAAGAACATTTTAAAATATACTTATATTCAAATATAGTCAATAAATTCTAATATTTTAATGTTTCAGATATCAAACACCAAGATTTTTAAGTACAGTGATTGAATTTCACATGTAATGAAATTAAAATTGGTAGATAAAAATGAGATTGTACAAAGACTAGTGGTATAGTGCCACCAGTACTGGGTTGTGCTGCATCCATGACAACAGAATGGAAGGTTGCTTTTAATACTATTATCTTATATACTCACAGCTGAATGCTAATGCAGCTATACTGAGAAAAATCAAGTTTCTGATCTGAAGCCACTGAACTTACATACAGTATGCAGAGTTGAAAATACAGCAAAGAATAGAAAGACTAATATTACAGCACAGAAAGCTCTCAAAAGGTCATTATTTCAAAGTGCATATAGATGGGCTAATTGTCAAACATTCAAACAATATTGTTTGATGCAAAAACAAATTCAGTAAAAAGGAACATGGTGTTTCTAACTTGTTTTTGAGAACATAAAAAGCAAACTAAGAGATTATTCAATTTTCCATGGTAGTGAAACTGAAAAGTGATCTTCTTTCAAATAAATATTTACTAAGTATTGTGCTACGTACCTTAGAAAAGGAGCCAGAGAAACGGGGAGGAAACATACAACTATATATCTTTTACATATTTGATTAAGTAAAGCCTAGCTGCCTTTTTAGAAATAAAGCAACAGGAATAGAGAGCCCAGATTTCAGATTCCTGTCTTCCTTTGAGATGAGAATCTATTACTATATATAAATAGATGATGATGATGATGATGATGATTGAGAGAGAGATGGGGGAAGGAGTGAGAGAGAGAGATGATAGATGTCTATGAACCTCTTATCTGAAGTAATCCCATATTGAACCCAAAGTATCCAGGTAGCAGTAATTTAGTATAGTCCTTAAACTTGGCTGCTTTATAATGGATATTCTAATTATATTACTGTTAACTTTGCCATTTTCTCAGAAACTAAGTGAACCCGTATAGAAATCCCTTTCCTCTATGGTAGATCCTTTTATTTCTTTTTCTTTTTCTTTTTATTTATTTATTTATTTTTATTTTTATTGAAGGGTAGTTGACACACAGTATTACATTAGTTTCAGGTGTACAACACAGTGATTCAACATTTATACACATGATAATTCTAGGTACCAGCTATCACCATACCAAGTTGTTACAATATTTTGACTATATTCCTTATGCTACACATTACATCCTGGTTACTTATTTATTTTACAATTGGAAGTGCATGTATATATATATGTATATATATATATATTTTTTTTTTGTGAGGGCATCTCTCATATTTATTAGATCCTTTTATTTCTCTAATGGAATGATTCTGTGTCTACATACAGACAGTGTGAAATAGAAATTAGGGTTAAGTCTATAATCATTATAAAATAAAATAATACATTTTGTTATTATAAAAGAATAAAGAGACTTTGAAATTAGCCAACTGGAATAATGTCCACTGTCAACCTAGAAAATCCAATAGAGAGACAGAAATACATATACATAGTATGAGGTAAAGCTTGAAATATGCAGTATAGAGCTGTGTTTCCATTTGGCAGTCTCATGAATTAGTCCAGAAAATTAAATGTTTAACTCCAAGATTCCTTTCCACCCTGTCCACTTTCACAGTGGTTATACTGGCATCTTTAGTAATAAATTTAAATTGCACTGGTCTATGGGACAATTTGAATTGTGATGTATTGGTCTTGACTTAACAAATGAATCTGGAATTATTCTTTCTTCCTTTCACTTTATTTTTTGAAATCCCGAGTGTATGGTTTAAGCAGTTATAAGAAATATAACCTATATAAGAAATATAACCTATATATTTCTTACATAGTAATATCAAAGTAATATCAGTAATATCAAAGAAAATACTACTGAATCAAAAGTGAGCTCTTTGTCTTCAGTGGTCATTTACATCGATTAAGTGTAGTGAATAACTACCCAGCTGTCTTCTTCACTGTTAGACTAACGCGGTCAGATTGTCCTACAGATTTAGCCGATAACCACATTAATTCATTCATTTTCTCTCATTCATTGAATATGTGTTCACCAACCATTTATTGTATGTGTCAGGTAAGTCATCAGCTACGAAACTCTCTAATGGAAAGTAGTGCAAATTACGGACTTTTGTGGCAAACTGCCTGAGTTCAAAATCCAGAGCTGTGTGGCCTTGAGTAAGTTACTTACCATCTCTGTCTCTGTTTAGTCATCTATAAAATGAGGATGATATTGCCTATTTGTAGGGTGGTGTTGTAAGGATTAAATTATGTAATTGAAGCATAGTATGCATCTATTATGATTTAATAAATGCTAAAAAGTATTTTAGCATAATTATTATCCATCTAGATGAACACCAATAAACCACATAAAAACTGGACCTACAGTCTAAAAATGATAAAGGCCACAATCTTAAGTAAAAGTTTTATAGGACATAAATTGGAAAACAAAATTAAAAGTGAGGAATATGAGACTCCCAAATAAGAGTGATCCTAGCAATAGTGAATTCAGGTGGCTGACCATTTCAATCTTTGAATCCCACTACTACATATAACTAGAAAAGACTACATGAATAAATAACAACAACCAGAAACCTAAATTACAATGTTCCATTGTCAATATGCCAAGTTACTATATGGAATTATTTGTTTATTATAGCAAATCAGGTTTCAGTTTTCACATAACAGTTAATTTTGTATTTTTGAGTATGTGTCTTCTCCTATCCTCCTACCCATCCACTGAATTTATATTTTCTTTTCTTTAATTCACTGCTCAAGACCTACCTCTTCTAGGGTCTTTCCTCTCACTAGCTTTGCCTATTCTCTATCAGCTCAACTCTAAACTTTCTTTTCTACCTCAATTTATCATTACATTGAATTACACAAACATACTTTCTCTGATTATAATAATATTAGTAGCTAATATTCTTGGAGCACCTACTGTGTAGCACAACTATTGCCAAACAGATTAGAATTATCTTATTTAATCTTCATAATATTCCCATGGGATAAATGCTGTTACTGTCATAATCATTTTATAGCAGACAAAATTGAAGCTCAGAGATAAGAAGTGACTGCACCTTTAGTGTAGAGAACATGCTTAATAATTTAAAAAATTTATATGCCTCAACTTTTATGTGTCCACAAACTGTCTTTGTGGAGCTTTAAGAATTGCTATGAGAGTGACTATATCTTTGGCAGTGTTTTTTTCAATAATTTTTGTGTCATTATCTACATTTTTTCACTTTAAAAGAACCAAATAATCTTTATTGTTAATTTTTTTTAGCTTTTTATTTGTTTATGAGTTCTCAAGCCATGTGTTAAGGAGAAGAGCATGACTAGAAAAAGTAACATGTCAGGTTCTAAACACATCTAGGCTTCTTCTACAGGGCATCAAACATCTGGCTCACTTAAATAATTAAATCAATCCTCAAAATGTTTTATACAGTCGGCCAATATAATTTCTCGTCCTTGAACTAGGACACAGGTTCCTATAGATAAGAGTGTAATGTGGGCAATGGGACAAATATTGGAAATTAGAACTGTCCTGGAAAACCAGGGCTTGTGGTCGTTTTATCTATATAACAAAAACAAGTATGACTGAATTGAGCAGATATTTTGTCCCCATGCAGACCCTGGCTTAATTTGGAAAAATCTTTTGAATGTTTCAGGAAAGCACCAGGTAGCTTTATTTTAAAATTGATCTGTTTGGTCTGATTTAAAGTGTTTAAAATATTCAGAACAACAAAAGGGCAGAGCTTCCTGTGAGGAATAATAGAATTCTAAGAGGAAGCCGGATTGGAAAACGTAGAAAATGGTTAAAGTTATCCCTTATGATGTAAATGACCCAAAAAGATGAGGAAATGCTCCTCAAGATCGTTACTGGAAAAAAAGAAGCCCCAAAGTGTTAGGGTGAAAGACAGAAATGAGAGGGATGAAAAGGAGAGAGGCCCCCCACCCACCCACCCCACCCGCTGTCGAGATGACTCAGGGAGTTGATCAGATAGAGCCAGAGAGCCAGAAATGGCTCAGAAACTTAATCAGATGAAACCACAGGGTCCAAGAGTGACTCAGGAAATGTCCAGGTTCCCCCCAGATAAGAAACATCAGAAGCACAGGCACAGCACAGCCTCTGTCCTCATTTCACCAATCAAAAAAAGCCTACAGAGCTCACAGCTGTCAATCAAGGACCTCTCCATCCTGCCAAAACCACATAAAGGACCCTCAGAATAAGCATAGGGACATGTCTTATTTTATGCAGGCCCACTCTGTTACTCTATGCAGAGTGTATTAAAACTACTTTGCTTTATTGACTTGGTTTCTTGTCTCACGATATCTGCCATCTTTGTGACACCAAGCCGATTTCCTTAATTCCTAACAGAAGTAGGCAACTATCTGTAGTTTAAGGAGAGAACCTACATTTTTGGACAGAGTACAGAGTGTCTGTGTCTTGGGTTCCAAAGCATTAAGCTTGCCATATTGATTTACCCCAGCTTAAATTCTAGAATCCAACAAGTGGTTTTGACAGAAAAACACTTCTAAAGATTTTTGCTTTCTAACTCACGTTGAAGTGATCACCAAGATTTAGCTTTGCTTCACTAATAGGTAATCCTGCAAAATTAAATAAATCTCCCTTTTTGAAAGGTCCATTGATTAATAAGCATCCTTTTTCTCTTCACAAACTAGAACCAATCCCCTTTCCTTGATCCTTCAAAGTATATTATCTGAACCTCTTCTCAAATACTGTTTACTGTGCATTACAGTTAATTATATTATACTCATGGATTTTTTATTTTTTGCTTGTTTGTTTTTTTACTAGACTGGGTGCTTTAAGGTCATTGTCATCTTTGTATCCTATCATTGTCTAGAAAGTATTCAGAAAATGATTGTTGAATCAATGGCAGGATGCTATAGCAACAATGTAGCTTTATTTTAGCAATGTGTTTGATAGTTTTTCATAATATCTTTTTGAACAACATGGAAAACATGAGCTATAAGACAGTATTTTCAGGCGAGGTTATGCTTAGTTAAAAAAACAAAGACTACGACTTAATTGACCCATACCAATCTGAAGAAATTCCTTGTTTGGTATTAATGGTTTGTTGGTCACCTCAAAGGATCACAAAAATCTAAGAGATAAATCAGGATTCAGAAATCTATAAGTTTAAACTAAAACTAAGAGGATGGAAAATGGACCAGTAAATATAAAATTTCTTTTATTTTTTTATTTATTATTTTTTTTATTTTTTTATTTTGGTATCATTAATCTTCAATTACATGAAAAACATTATGTTTACTAGGCTCCCCCCTTCACCAAGTCCCCCCAACATACCCCTTCACAGTCACTGTCCATCTGCAAAGTAAGATGCTGTAAAACCACTACTTGTCTTCTCTGTGTTGCACAGCCCTCCCCAAGCCCCCCACACACTATACATGCTAATCGTAATGCCCTCTTTCTTTTTCCCACCCTTATCCCTCCCTTCCCACCTATCCTCCCCAGTCCCTTTCTCTTTGGTAACTGTTCGTCCATTCTTGGGTTTTGTGATTCTGCTGCTGTTTTGTTCCCTCAGTTTTCCTTTGTTCTTATACTCCACATATGAGTGAAATCATTTGGTACTTATCTTTCTCTGCCTGGCTTATTTCACTGAGCATAATACCCTCTAGCTCCATCCATGTTGTTGCAAATAGTAGGATCTGTTTTTTTCTTATGGCTGAGTAATATACCATTGTGTATATATACCACATGTTCTTTATTCATTTATCTACTGATGGACATTTAGGTTGCTTCCATATCTTGGCTATTGTAAATAGTGCAGCGATAAACATAGGGGAGCATCGGCCTTTTTCAAAATGGAGTGCTGCATTCTTAGGTTAAATTCCTAGAAGTGGAATTCCAGGGTCAAATGGTATTTCTATTTTGAGCATTCTAAGGGCCTTCCATACTGCTTTCCACAATGGTTGAACTAATTTACATTCCCACCAGCAGTGTAGGAGGGTTCCCCTTTCTCCACAACCTTGCCAACATTTGTTGTTGTTTGTCTTTTCGATGACGGTGATCCTTACCGGTGTGAGGTGATATCTCATTGTGATTTTAATTTGCATTTCTCTGATGATTAGTGATGTGGAGCATCTTTTCATGTGCCTGTTGGCCATCTGGATTTCTTCTTTAGAGAACTGTCTATTCATCTCCTCTGCCCATTTTTTTAATTGGATTATTTGCTTTTTGTTTGTTAAGGTGTGTGAGCTCTTTATATATTTTGGATGTCAATCCTTTATTGGATCTGTCATTTATGAATATATTCTCCCATACTGTAGGGTACCTTTTTGTTCTATTGATGGTGTCCTTTGCTGAACAGAAGCTTTTCAGCTTGATATAGTCCCACTTGTTCATTTTTGCCTTTGTTTCCCTTGCCCGGGGAGATATGTTCATGAAGAAGTCACTCATGTTTATGTCCATGATATTTTTGCCTATGTTTATTTCTCAGACTTTTATGGTTTCATGACTTACATTCAGGTATTTGATCCATTTCAAATTTACTTTTGTGTATGGGGTTAGACAGTGTTCCAGTTTCATTCTCTTACATGTAGCTGTCCAGTTTTGCCAGCACCATCTGTTGAAGAGACAGTCATTTCCGCATTGTATGTCCATTGCTCCTGTATCGTATATTAATTGGCCATATACATTTGGGTTAATGTCTGGAGTCTCTATTCTGTTCCACTGGTCTGTGGCTCTGTTCTTGTGCCAGTACCAAATTGTCTTGATTACTGTGCCTTTGTAGTAGAGCTTGAAGTTGGGGAGCAATATCCCCCCATTTTATTCTTCCTTCTCAGGATTGCATTGGCTAGTCGGGGTCTTTGGCAGTTCCATATGAATTTTTGAACTATTTGTTCCAGTTCATTGAAGAATGCTGTTGGTAATTTGATAGGGATTGCATCGAATCTGTATATTGCTTTGGGCAGGATGGCCATTTTGATGTTACTAAGTCTTCCTAGCCAGGAGCATGGAATGAGTTTCCATTTGTTAGTGACCTTTTTAATTTCTCTTAAGAGTGTCTTATAGTTTTCAGGGTATAGGTCTTTCACTTCCTTGGTTAGGTTTATTCCTAGGTATTTTATTCTTTTTGATGCTATTGTGAATGGAATTGTTTTCCTGATTTCTCTTTCTATTAGTTCATTGTTAGTGTATAGGAAGGCTACAGATTTCTGTGTGTTAATTCTGTATCCTGCTACTTTGATGAATTCCGATATTAGTTCTAGTAGTTTTGGAGTGGAATATTTAGGGTTTTTAATGTACAATATCATGTCATCTGCAAATAGTGACAGTTTAACTTCTTCTTTACCAAACTGGATTCCTTGTATTTCTTTGTTTTGTCTGATTGCCGTGGCTACTACCTCCAGTACTATATTGAATAACAGTGGGGAGAGGGGGCATCCCTGTCTAGTTCCCGATCTCAGAGGAAATGCTTTCAGCTTCTCGCTGTTCAGTATGATGTTGGCTGTAGTTTTATCATGTATGATCTTTATTATTTTGAGGTACTTGCCCTCTATACCCATTTTGTTGAGAGTTTTTATCATGAATGGATGGTGAATTTTGTCAAATGCTTTTTCAGCATCTACGGAGATGATCATGTGGTTTTTATCCTTCTTTTTGTTGATGTGGTGGATGATGTTGATGGACTTTTGAATGTACCATCCTTGCATCCCTAGGATGAATCCGACTTGGTCATGTTGTATGATCCTCTTGATGTATTTTTGAATTTGGTTTGCTAATATTTTGTTGAGTATTTTTGCATCTACATTCATTAGGGATATTGGTCTGTAGTTTTCTTTTTTGGTGGGGTATTTGCCTGTTTTGGTATTAGGGTGATGCTGGCTTCATAGAATGAGTTTGGGAGTACTCCTTCCTCTTCTATTATTTGGTAAACTTTAAGTAGAGTGGGTATTCTGTTAAGTAGAGTATGTCTTCTCTGTATGTCTGATAAAATTCCGAGGTAAATCCAACTGGCCGGGGGTTTTGTTCTTGGGTAGTTTTTTGATTACTGATTCAATTTCGTTGCTGGTAACTGGACTGTTTTGATTTTCTGTTTCTTTCTTGGTCAGTCTTGGAAGGTTGTATTTTTCTAGGAAGTTGTCCATTTCTCCTAGGTTTTCCAGCTTTTTAGCATATAGGTTTTCGTAGTATTCTCTAATAATTCTTTGTATTTCTGTGGGGTCAGTCGTGATTTTTCCTTTCTCTTTTCTGATTCTGTTGATGTTTGTTGACACTCTTTTTCTCTTAATAAGTC
The DNA here is from genome assembly GCF_030020395.1 of Manis pentadactyla. NCBI lineage: Eukaryota > Metazoa > Chordata > Mammalia > Pholidota > Manidae > Manis > Manis pentadactyla. The sequence goes on from NC_080038.1 coordinate 75,383,501, forward strand.
TCGCTAGAGGCTTATCTATTTTGTTTATTTTCTCAAAGAACCAGCTCTTGGATTCATTGATTTTTTGTATTGTTTTATTCTTCTCAATTTTATTTATTTCTTCTCTGATCTTTATTATGTCCCTCAGTCTGCAGACCTTAGGCCTCATTTGTTCTTCTTTTTCCAATTTCAATAATTGTGACATTAGACCATTCATTTGGGATTGTTCTTCCTTCTTTAAATGTGCCCGGATTGCTATATACTTTCCTCTTAAGACTGCTTTTCTGCGTCCCACAGAAGTTGGGGCTTTGTGTTCTTGTCATTTGTTTCCATATATTGCTGGATCTCCATTTTAATTTGGTCATTGATCCTTTGAGTATTTAGGAGCATGTTGTGAAGCCTCCATGTGTTTGTGAGCCTTTTTGCTTTCTTTGTACAATTTATTTCTAGTTCTATATCTTTGTGGTCTGAAAAGTTTGATGGTAGGATTTCAATCTTTTGGTATTTACTGAGGCTGTTTTTGTGGCCTAGTATATGGTCTAATCTGGAGAATGTTCCATGTGCACTTAAGAAGAATGTGTGTCCTGTTGCTTTTGGATGTATAGTTCTGTAGATGTCCATTAGGTCCATCTGTTCCAGTGTGTCGTTCAGTGCCTCTGTGTCCTTACTTATTTTCTGTCTGGTGGTTCTGTCCTTTGGAGTGAATGGTGTGTTAAAGTCTCCCAAAATGATTGCATTGCATTCTATTTCCTCCTTTAATTCTGTTTGTATTTGTTTCTCATATATTGGTGCTCCTGTATTGGGTGCATATATGTTTATAATGATTATATCCTCTTGTTGGACTGAGCCCTTTACCATTATGTAATGTCCTTCTTTATCTCTTTTTACATTCTTTATTTTGAAGTCTATTTTGTTTGATACTAGTATTGGAACACCTGCTTTATTCTCTCTGTTGTTTGCATGAAATATATTTTTCCATCCCTTGATTTTTAATATGTGCATTGCTTTGGTTTTGAGTTGAGTCTCTTGTAAGCAACATATAGATGGGTCTTGCTTTTTTATCTGTTGTATTACTCTGTGTGTTTTGATTCTTGCATTCAGTCCATTTACATTTAGGGTAATTTTTGAAAGATATGTACTTAGTGCCGTTGCAGGCTTTTGATTCGTGGTTACCAAAGGTTCAAGGTCAGCTTGTTTATTACCTTACTGTCTAACCTAACTCGCTTATTGAGCTATTATAAACATAGTCTGATGATTATTTCTCTCCCTTCTTATTCCTCCTCCTTCATTCTTCATATGTTGGGTCTTTTGTTCTGTGCTCTTTTTTAGGAGTGCTCCCATCTAGAGCAGTCCCTCTAAGAACGGCTGTAGAGGTGGCTTGTGGGAGGCAAATTCCATCAACTTTTGATTGTCTGTGAATTGTTTAATCCCTCCTTCGTATTTAAATGATAATCATGCAGGATACAGTATCCTTGGTTCAAGGCCCTTCTGTTTCATTGAATTAAATATATCATGCAATTCTCTTCTGGCCTGTAAGGTTTCTGTTGAGAAGTTTCATGATAGCCTGATGGGTTTTACTTTGTAGGTGACAGTTTTTCTCTCTCTGGCTGTCTTTAATAGTCTGTCCTTGTCCTTGATCTTTTCCATTTTAATTATTATGTGTCTTGGTGTTGTGCTCTTTGGGTCCCTTCTCTCAGGAGTTCTGTGTGCCTCCATATTCTGAGCAATTATTTCCTCTCCCAGTTTGGTGAAGTTCTCAGCAATTATTTCTTCAAAGACACGTTCTATCCCTTTTTCTCTTTCTTCTTCTTGTTCCCCTATAATGCAGATATTGTTCCTTTTGGATTGGTCACACAATTCTCTTAATATTGATTCATTCCTGGAGATCCTTTTATCTCTCTCTGCATCAACTTCTATGCACTCCTGTTCTCTGGTTCCTATTCCATCAATGGCCTCTTGCATCTTATCCATTCTGCTTATAAATCCTTCCAGACTTTGTTTCACTTCTGTAATCTCTCTCCAGACATCTGTAATCTCCCTTCAGACTTCATTCCTTAGCTCTTGCATATTTCTCTGCAGCTCTGTCAGCATGTTTATGATTTTTAATTTGAATTCTTTTTCAGGGAGGCTGGTTAGGTCTGTCTCTGATGATCCTCTCTCAGGTGTTGTATGAACTATCTTGGACTGTACCAGGTTTTTTTCCTTTTTATGGTGATAGCAGTGGCTGTAGGCAGCTTGCGGTTGTGTCAGCTGGGAGAAGAATGTCCTTTCCTGCTTGCTGGATGCCTTGCCCTTCTCTGCTGCATGTGTCGGTTACCCGCACTCCTGGAGCAGCCACCGGGTTAGTCCCCTAAGCTGCTATGAGCGGGGTCTCTGTCAGAGCAGCACGGTGCCCTGCAGGGAGTTGCAGGCATGCCAGGTGTGCTCCTCCGTGATAGCAGCGCCCCTGCTGGGCAGCTGTGTGCTAGCAGTGGTGTTTGGGTCTGGCCTGGGTGGCTATGCATTGGGCAGGGATTCTGGTTGGCTGCTGGGAGCATGCCTGCTCCCTCTGGCTCCACTGCAGGTGCACATGGGGCTCTCCCACAACGGCCTCTCCCGGGCTCCTCTGGCTCCGCTGCCACCAGTGCGAGTGAGCCACACCCGGGCTGTTGGTTGCCAATACTGTGGGCTTGCACAAGCCTGTCCTGGTCTCCTCTGGTGCCATTGTTGCACGCAATCTTCTCCTGGCCCCTTCCAGCGCCACCGCCCCCTACCCGCACTGCCACTCTCCCCCTACTGGGCTGCTGTGTTGGGGTCAGCACCAGTTGGAGGAATGCCTGGCAGGCTGCTTCGTGCCGTGAAGGGCTTTAGAACTGCACTGCCTCCCCAGGGTTTAGGGTACCTAAGGTTCCCCAGGATTCCCAGCTGCTGGCTAACTGTGCCGGGACAACTTCGTCCAGGTATGGGGTCCCTGTCTCTTTAAGACTTGCAGAAAGCACTTGCTTTTCTTTTGTCTCAGGGGTGCCAATTGCAGGGACCTGCCCACAGGTTTTGCTTTTCCACTTCTCTAATATCAAGCACCCCATGCACCTTGTGTCTGCACTCCAGGTACAGATTTCTAGAGCTGGTTGTTTAGCAGTCCTGGGCTTTCACTCCCTCCCCATTCTGACTCCTTTCTTCCCACCGGGTTCTGGGATGGGGGAGCTTTTGGATCCTATCTGGCTGTGGCTTGTATCTTCCCCCCTTTGTGTGATGTTGAGTTCTCACAGATGTAGATATATATCTTGCCTATTGTAGTGCATCCACTTGTGTCTCTTTTAGGAATAGTTGTATTTATTGTATTTTCGTAAATATATATGTTTTGGGGAGGAGATTTCCTCTGAACTGCTCACGCCGCCATCTTCCTGTGATCCCCCAAATATGTAATTTCTATACTAAGAATTGATTAAAAGTCGATTGTGTTGATAGTTTCCTTTGCTGTGCAGAAGTTTTTTAGTATTATGTAGAAAAGGCAACCTACTGAATGGGACAATATATTTGCAAATGTTATATCCAACAAGGGGCTAATATACAAATTATATAAAGAACTCATACAACTCAACACCCCCTCCAAAAAATAATCCAATTAAAAATGGGCAGAGGACATGAATAGACATTTGTCCAAAGAAGACATTTATATGGCCAACAGACACATGACTAGATGGTCAACATCAGTAATCACCAGAGAAATGCACATCAAAACCACACTGAGATATCACATTACATCTGTCCAATTGGCTAGTATGAAAAAGAGAAGAAATACCAAGTGTTGGTAAGTAGGTGAAGAAAAGGGTAACTTCTTGTACTGTTTGTGCGAATGTAAACTGCTGCAGCCATTATAGAAAATAGTAAAGTTCCTCAAAAAATTTAAAATAGAAATACCATACAACTCAGTAATTCCACTTCTGGGAATTTACCCAAACAAAATAAAATCACGAGTTTGAAAAGATATATGAAATGGTATGTTTACTGCACCATCATTTACAATGGTCAAGACGTGGATGCAAACAAAATTCCATCAATATACAAATGGATTAATAAGTATATGTATATGCAATAGAATATTACTCAGCCATAATAAATAATGAAATATTGCCATTTGTGACTATATGGCTGGACCTAGAGGGTATTATGCTAAGTGAAATAAATCAGACATTGAAGGACAAATACTGTGTGATATCACTTATATATGTAATCTAAAAAAATAAAACAATGAACAAAACAACAAAAGATAAATAGACTCATAGACTCATAATCATGGATAACAAACTAGTGGTTCTCATAGGGGCAGGGGGAAGGAGGAAGGGTGAAATAGTTGAAGAGGTAAAGAGGTAGAAAAGTCCAATTATAAAATAAATATCACAGGGATGAAAAGCACAGAATAGGGAATATAGCCAATAACATTACAATATTTTTATATGGTGACATTTGGTAACTATATTTATCATGGTGAACATTTTGCAGTGTATATAATTTCTGAATCACTATGTTGTACAGTTAAACAAATACAATACTGCATATCAACTATACCTCAATAAAAATTAATAATATATTTGATTCAACCCCAAAAAGTCAAATGTGCAAGTACAGACTAAATTTAGTTGGTATTTATGTAAAACACAAGACTTCATGATCACATACAAGATTAAGTGAACCAATAGAAGAGAAGACAAATGATCCATTCATATTGTAAGGGAAGCAGTGTAAAGTAGCAATTTATACACCCATTTTCTAGAGTTAAGCTTCAGTTGAAATCTCCCCTCTATTAGCTATTAATCCATGGACACCATTCAACATCTCTGGCTCTTAGTGTCTTCTACTGTGAAATGATAATAATGAAAGCACCTACTTCATAGGGCTGTAGTGAAGATTAATTAGGCAATCCAGTAAAGTACATAGGAGTTTCCGACACACAGTTAAAACAAAAAATAAGGATAATCCATAGCATAAAATATATATATATATATCTCTGGACAAAATTTATCCTGCATTCTGCACTGCTCAGAATAAATCTGTAATATCGCCCCCATTTTTGATCCACTTTTAAGCAGAATTTTGACTCACAGGAGATCATGTAGCAGAAGCCCATAAGATCTTAAAGGATCTGAAAATGCTCTCATGTAAGAAAGTGAGAGAGATTGGAAGTCAGGAAGGACATGATTTCACTGTGTTGAAATACCATCATATAAAATAGGAATTAAACCTGTTCAGTATGTCCTCATATGGGAGAAAAACAAAGAACTATAGAAGAAAATAACAAAAAGGCAAATAGTTTAATATGCAAAGACATTTTCTAACAGTGTTATCAGATAATTAATTATGCTGCTATGACGAAAATGAGCTCCTCATTTTGTCGACTTATTAGGTTTCGATTTTCTATACATCAAATCAGCAGGTTGAACTAGATAGTCTTCAAGGGTACTTTCATCTCTGATAGCATCCTATTTATTATTTCTTGGAGAATCATTTACCTGTGTATCACTGATGGACAACAAAAACATAACAAATGATCAAAATTGGTCTCTTTTATTCCACACCACCATAGTCATAAAAAATTGCCTTTTTTTTTTTTTGGAAGTGTGTACTTTTTTTTTTTGTGAGGGCATCTCTCATATTTATTGATCAAATGGTTATTAACAACAATAAAATTCTGTATAGGGGAGTCAATGCGCAATGCACAATCATTAATCCACCCAAGCCTAATTTTCGTCAGTCTCCAATCTTCTGAAGCATAAAGAACAAGTTCTTACATCGAGAACAAATTCTTACATAGTGAATAAGTTACATGGTGAACAGTACCAGGGCAACAATCACAGAAACTTTCGGTTTTGCTCATGCATTATGAACTATAAACAGTCAGTTCAAATATGAATACTCATTTGATTTTTATACTTGACTTATATGTGGATACCACATTTCTCTCTTTATTATTATTATTTTTAATAAAATGCTGAAGTGGTAGGTAGATACAAGATAAAGGTAGAAAACATAGTTTAGTGTTGCAAGAGAGCAAATGTAGATGATCAGGTGTAGGCCTGTAGACTATGTGTTAATCCAAGCTAGACAAGGGCAATAAAACATCCACGTATGCAGAAGATTTCTCTCAGAACAGGTGGGGTGAGGTTCTAAGCCTCACCTCTGTTGATCCCCAATTTCTCACCTGATGGCCCCTCTGCGACTGTGCCTGTCTTAGGTTGTTCCGCCCTTGAGAAATCTTACCCGTCTCTGGCTAACCAGTCACCTTCCGGGGCCATACAAGGAAATGTAAAGTTGGTAAGTGAGAGAGAAACCTTATTGTTCGAAAAGGTTAGCTTTTTACTTCTTTGCGTATTTATGCCTTGTGGCTTCTATGCCCAGCATTTGTCTTGAGGGGTCTTTACCACTTGGAAGAATTATGATACTCGGTAAATTTGATATGAGGCATGAATTCTATTTAAGGGTTGTAATTAAGAAGGAAGAAGAAAAGCTATAGAAGTAGCAGGTGGAAGAAAAAATGGGAAGATTGATTATTTCTTTGACATATCTTCTTGTAGAGTAACTTCAGCATATATAGGTTTTAAACTACTAATTAAATTGCACACACACATTAACATAACAGGAATACAGTTACATAACCAAAGCATACCTGTAATTACCATCCATCTCCAGTGAAACCAAGAAAACCAGTTAGGCACCTTAGGCATTTGTGAAAACTTATCTATGATATGGTGGATATTGTCCAACTGAACTTGAATAGTCTGGGAGAAATCAGACAAATTAAAACAACCCATTCCTGGGGACTGTTCACATCCCATATGTTCTTTAACAGTAAATAGTCTGTAGTTGTAAGATTTTGGTTATGATCATCAAAAAACCCCAACAAAGATCCACGCACTGCTACAGGTGTAGATGCACTCATCCCACCAGTTCCTGAACTTGCCATTGGAATGAAGAAGGAGATAGCTAAGCTGGCCTGTGCATACAGTAAAAAAACAAATTTGACTGGATCTGTACTGTTGGAACTCAACCAAGAATTAGGAGAAGTGCAAATTGTAGCGCATTCTGGCATGTTTTCCAGAGAGTGCTGATGTTGGAAGTTCTTTTTCATATCGTATCTTAGTTCATTTTTGGGGTAGCCAAATTAGGCTTGGATTCTCTGTATAAACACAAACAGGCCATTTGCCTACACTTGTATATGCCCTTTATATACCCTTGTGTAGAACTCATTGGAGGTCACCACACAGGAACTGCCTTTTTTTTTTGGTATCATTAATCTACACTTACATGACAAATATTATGTTTACTAGACTCTCCACTATACAAGGTCCCCCCTATAAACCCCTTTACAGTCACTGTCCATCAGCATAGCAAAATGTTGTAGAATCACTACTTGCCTTCTCTGTGTTGTTCAGCCCTCCCCTTTCTCCCAACCCCCCATGCATGCTAATCTTAATACCCCCCTTCTTCTTCCCCACCCTTATCCCTCCCTACCCACCCATCCTCCCCAGTCCCTTTCCCTTTTGTACCTGTTAGTCCATTCTTGAGTTCTGTGATTCTGCTGCTGTTTTGTTCCTTCAGTTTTTCCTTTTTAGTTATATTCTGCAGATGAGTGAAATCATTTGGTATTTCTCTTTCTCTGCTTGGCTTATTTCACTGAGAATAATACCCTGCAGCTCCATCCATGTTGCTGCAAATGGTAGGATTTGCCCTTTTCTTATGACTGAGTAGTATTCCTTTGTGTATATGTACCACATTTTCTTTATCCATTCATCTATCGATGGACATTTAGGTTTCTTCCAATTCTTGGCTATTGTAAGTAGTGCTGCGATAAACATAGGGGTGCATTGGTCTTTCTCAAACTTGATTGCTGCATTCTTAGGGTAATTCCTAGGAGTGCAATTCCTGGGTCAAATCGTAAGTCTGTTTTGAGCATTTTGATGTACCTCCATACTGCTTTCCACAATGATTGAATTAATTTACATTCTCACCAGCAGTGTAGGAGGGTTCCCCTTTCTCCACAGCCTCGCCAACATTTCTTGTTGTTTGTCTTTTGGAAGGCAGCCATCCTTACTGATGTGAGGTGATACTCATTGTAGTTTTAATTTGCATTTCTCTGATAATTAGCGATGTGGAGCATCTTTTCATATGCCTGTTGGCTATCTGTATTTCTTTTTTCGAGAACTGTCTGTTCAGTTCCTCTGCCATTTTTCAATTGGGTTATTTGTTTTTTGTTTGTTCATGCGTGTGAGCTCTTTATATATTCTGGACGTCAAGCCTTTATTGGATCTGTCATTTTCAAATATATTCTCCCATACTGTAGGGTTCCTTTTTGTTCTATTGATGGTGTCTTTTGCTGTACAGAAGCTTTTCAGCTTAATGTAGTCCCACTTGTTCATTTTTTGCTGTTGTTTTCCTTGCCTGGGGAGATATGTTCAAGAAGAGGTCACTCATGTTTATGTCTAAGAGGTTTTTGCCTATGTTTCCTTCCAAGAGTTTAATGGTTTCATGACTTACATTCAGATCTTTGATTCATTTTGAGTTTACATTTGTATATGGGGTTAGACAATGTTCCAGTTTCATCCTCTTACATGTAGCTGTCCAGTTTTGCAGCACCATCTGTTGAAGAGACTGTCATTTCCCCATTGTGTGTCCATGGCTCCTTTATCAAATATTAATTGACTATATATGTCTTGGTTAATGTCTGGATTCTCTAGTCAGTTCCATTGGTCTGTGGCTCTGTTCTTGTGTCAGTACCAAATTGTCTTGATTACTATGGCTTTATAGTAGAGCTTGAAGTTGGGGAAGGAGATCCCCCATACTTTATTCTTCTTTCTCAGGATTGCTTTGGCTATTCGGGGTCTTTGGTGTTTCCATATGAATTTTTGAATTATTTGTTCCAGTTCATTGAAGAATGTTGCTGGTAGTTTCATAGGGATTGCATCAAATCTGTATATTGCTTTCGGCAGGATGGCCATTTTCACAATATTAATTCTTCCTAGCCACGAGCATGGGATGAGTTTCCATCTGTTTGTGTCCCCTTTATTTTCTCTTAAGAGTGACTTGTAGTTTTCAGAGTATAATTCTTTCACTACTTTGGTTAGGTTTACTCCTAGGTATTTTATTTTTTTTGATGTAATTGTGAATGGAGTTGTTTTCCTGATTTCTCTTTCAGTTGGTTCATTGTTAGTGTATAGGAAAGCTACAGATTTCTGTGTGTTGATTTTGTATCCTGCAACTTTGCTGTATTCTGATATCAGTTCTAGTAGTTTTGGGGTGGAATCTTTAGGGTTTTTATGTACAGTATCATATCATCTGCAAATAGTGACAGTTTAACTTCTTCTTTACCAATCTGGATTCCTTGTATGTTTTTGTTTTGTCTGATTGCCGTGGCTAGGACCTCCAGTACTATGTTAAATAACAGTGGGGAGAGTGGGCATCCCTGTCTAGTTCCCAATCTCAGAGGAAATGCTTTCAGCTTCTCGCTGTTCAATATATTGTTGGCTGTGGGTTTATCATAGATGGGCTCTATTATGTTGAGGTACTTGCCCTCTATTCCCATTTTGCTGAGAGTTTTTACCATGAATGGATGTTGAACTTTGTCAAATGCTTTTTCAGCATCTATGGAGATGATTATGTGGTTTTTGTCTTTCTTTTTGTTGATGTGGTGGATGATGTTGATGGACTTTCGAATGTTGAACCATCCTTGCATCCCTGGGATGAATCCCACTTGGTCATGGTGTATGATCCTTTTGATGTATTTTTGAATTCGGTTTGCTAATTGTTTGTTCAGTATTTTTGCATCCACGTTCATCAGGGATATTGGTCTGTAGTTTTCTTTTTTGGTTGGGTCTTTGCCTTGTTTTGGTATTAGGATGATGTTAGCGTCATAGAATGAGTTTGGGAGTATCCCCTCCTCCTGTAATTTTTGGAAAACTTTGAGGAGAATGGGTATTATGTCTTCCCTTTATGTCTGATAAAATTCCGAGGTAAATCCATCTGGCCCGGGGGTTTTGTTCTTTGGTAGTTTTTTGATTACCGCTTCAATTTCATTGCTGGTAATTGGTCTGTTTAGATTTTCTGTTTTTTCTGGGTCAGTCTTGTCTTGGAAGGTTGTATTTTTCTGGGAAGTTGTCCATTTCTCCTAGGTTTCCCACCTTGTTTGTATATAGGTTTTCATAGTATTCTCTAATAATTCTTTGTATTTCTGTGGTGTCAGTCGTGATTTTTCCTTTCTCGTTTCTGATACTGTTCATTTGTGTTGACTCTCTTTTCTTCTTAATAAGTCTGGCTAGAGGCTTATCTATTTTGTTTATTTTCTCGAAGAACTAGCTCTTGAACTCATTGATTTTTGCTATTGTTTTGTTCTTCTCAATTTTATTTATTTCCTCTGTGATGTTTATTATGTCCCTCCTTCTGCTGACCTTAGGCCTCATTTGTTCTTCTTTTTCAAATTTCGATAATTGTGACATTAGACTATTCATTTGGGATTGTTCTTCCTTTTTTAAATATGCTTGGATTGGTGTATACTTTCCTCTTAAGACTGCTTTTGCTGTGCCCCACAGATGTTGGTGCTTAGTGTTGTTGTTGTCATTTGTTTCCATATATTGCTGGATCTCCATTTTGATTTGGTCATTGATCCATTGATTATTGAGGAGCATGTTGTTAAGCCTCCATGTTTTTGTGAGCCTTTTTGCTTTCTTTGTACAGTTTATTTCTATTTTTATGCCTTTGTGGTCTGAGAAGTTGGTTGGTAGGATTTCAATCTTTTGGAATTTTCTGAGGCTCTTTTTGTGGCCTAGAATGTGGTCTATTCTGGAGAATGTTCCATGTGCACTTCAGAAGAATGTGTATCCTGTTGCTTTTGGATGTAGAGTTCTGTAGATGTCTATTAGGTCCATGTGCTCTACTGTGTTGTTCAGTGCTTACGTGTCCTTACTTACTTTCTGCCCGGTGGATCTATCCTTTAGGGTGAGTGATGTGTTGAAGTCTGCTAGAATGAATACATTGCAGTCTATTTCCCCCTTTAGTACTGTCAGTATTTGTTTCACATATGCTGCTGCTCCTGTGTTGGGTGCATATATATTTAGAATGGTTATATCCTCTTGTTGGACTAAGCCCTTATCATTATGTAGTGTCCTTCTTTATCTCTTGTTACTTTCTTTGTTTTGAAGTCTATTTTGTCTGATATTAGTACTGCAACCCCTGCTTTCTTCTCGCTGTTGTTTGCCTGAATTATGTTTTCCCATCCCTTCCCTTTTACTCTGTACATGTCTTTGGGTTTGATGTGAGTTTCTTGTAAGCAGCATATAGATGGGTCTTGCTTTTTTATCCATTCTATTACTCTGTGTCTTTTGATTGGTGCATTCAGTCCATTAACATTTAGGGTGACTATTGAAAGATATGTACTTATTGCCATTGCAGGCTTTAAATTCGTGGTTACCAAAGGTTCAAGTTTAGCCTCCTTAGTATCTTACTGCCTAACTTAGCTCGCTTATTTTGCTGTTATATACACTGTCTGGAGATTCTTTTCTTCTCTCCCTTCTTATTCCTCCTCCTCCATTATTCATATGTTGGGGGTTTTGTTCTGTGCTCTTTCTAGGAGTGCTCCCATCTAGAGCAGTCCCTGTAAGATGTCCTGTAGAAGTGGTTTGTGGGAAGGAAATTCCCTCAGCTTTTGTTTGTCTGGGAATTGTTTAATCCCACCATCATATTTAAATGATAATCATGCTGGATACAGTATCCTTGGTTCAAGGCCCTTCTGTTTCATTGCATTGAATATATCATGCCATTCTCTTCTGGCCTGTAGGGTTTCTGTTGAGAAGTCTGACGTTAGCCTGATGGGTTTTCCTTTATAGGTGACCTTTTTCTATCTAGCTGCCTTTAAAACTCTTTCCTTGTCCTTGATCTTTGCCATTTTAATTATTATGTGTCTTGGTTTTGTCCTCCTTGGATCCTTTCTGTTGGGGGTTCTGTGTATTTCCGTGGTCTGTTCGATTATTTCCTCCACCAGTTTGGGGAAGTTTTCAGCAATTATTTCTTCCAAGATACTTTCCATCCCTTTTATTCTCTCTTCTTCTTCTGGTACCCCTATCATACAGATATTGTTCCTTTTGGTTTGGTCTCATGGTTCTCTTAAGAGTGTTTCATTCCTGGAGATCCTTTTATCTCTCTCTATGTCAGGTTCTATGCGTTCCTGTTCCCTGGTCTCAATTCCATCAGTGGCCTCTTGCATCCTATCCATTCTGCTTATAAACCCTTCCAGAGTTTGTTTAATTTCTGTAATCTCCTTTCTGGCATCTGTGGTCTCCTTTCTGGCATCTGTGAGCTCCCTCCGGACTTTATCCCATATCTCTAGCGTATTTCTCTGCATCTCTGTCAGCATGTTTATGATTTTTATTTTGAAATCTTTGTCAGGAAGACTGGGTAGGTCTGTCTCCTTCTCTGGTGTTGTCTCTATGATCTTTGTCTGCGTGTAGTTTTGCCTTTTCATGGTGATAGGAATAGTTTGCAGAGCTGGAACGAGTGACGGTTGGAAGAACTTCCGTTCTTGTTGGTTTGTATCCTTCCTCTCCTTGGAGAACAGTCACCTCTAGTGGCTTGTACTGGGTAGCTGCCCACAGACAGGGCTTCTGCTTCCTGCCTGGCTGCTATGGAGTTTATCTCCGCTGTTGCTGTGGGCGTGGCCTGGCTTGGGCTGCTGCTCCAAAGTGTTGTAGTCGTGTTAGAGGGGGAAGGGCCGGGAGGCTATTTATCTCTGTAAGGGGCCTCCGTGCTCCCTGCAGCCCAGGGGATTAGGGTGCCCAGAGATCCCTGGATTCCCTACCTCTGGATTGAGTGTCCCGCCCTGCCCCTTTAAGACTTCCAAAAAGCATCCGCCAAAACAAAACAATGACCAGAAAAAAAAAAAAAAAAAAGCCGCTCGTTCGTCTTTATTCTCTGGTGCCAGCCTCAGGCATCTGCTCACCGGTCTTGCTGCCCTGTTTCCCTAGTATTGGGGTCCCTATCCCTTTAAGACTTCCAAAAAGCGCTTGCCAAAACAAAACAGAAAAAAATAATAATAATAATAATGGCCGCTCGCTTTTCTTATGTCCTCTGGCGCCAGGCCTCCGGTACCCTCTCACTGTTCTTGCTGCCCTATTTCCCTTATATCCAGGGCCCCGCACATGAACTGTGTCTGCGCTCTGGTCTGTTTGGCTGGGGCTAGGTGTTCAGCAGTCCTGGGCTTCTTCTCCCTCCCGCTCTGCCTATTCTTCTCCCGCCGGGAGATGTGGGGAGGGGCACTCGGATCCCGCCAGGCCGGGGCTTGTATCTTACCCCCTTTACTAGGCACTGGGTTCTCGCAGGTGTGGATGTGGTCTGGATGTTGTCCTGTGTCCTTTGGTCTTTATTCTAGGAAGAGTTGTCTTTGTTCTATTTTCATAGATATATGTGGTTTTGGGAGGAGATTTCCGCTGCTCTACTCATGCCGCCATCTTGGCTCCACCCCTCCCAAAATTGCCTTTTGATCAAGCATTTTAACTAAGCTACATGCTTCTCTAGAGCTGGACCTATTCAATTCAATCAACATTTCAAGGAAGAAATTTTCATAGTGAATGGTGTTACCAAAAATTTCCATTCACACAAAGTTGCCACAGCCTTGGTTTGCATGAATGAGATATCATGTACCATTACTGCATGGGGAGTAACTTCATCCCAGTCACAACATATCTCTGCAGGAGTTCAGAGGGCAGAAATGAAAAACATAAATGTTTCCAGTGTTTGTAATATGAGCCAAAGAACAGTATGATGATAAACAACAAATTCTATTATTTTGTATTAGGAAAATAAATTGTAAAGTTGAAGACACACCCCACTGTACATTCTGCACGTATTTGTTCTCTTTAACTTTCTCAAGTTTCTTCAAACCTATACTAATTGCAATCATTTCTGCAACCTAGGTGCCCCACTCACCCTTTATTCTTTGGGGAAAAAAATGGCAGTGCTTTTTGTTCCTCACCTACCTCTTGCAGAAAATTAGTCAGTCACTAGGAGTCAAGAGGGATTTTAATTTTCCATCTGAAGGGCCCTCAAACCCTTGGACTTAGCACTTTCGATTGTTGTCAAGGGGAAACCATTCTTGAAGTAAATAAAAGAAGGCCTAGAGGTTGGAGAAAAGGCTTTAGTTTTTGCTAAATGGCCCAAGGTGGCACAACATATGACCTTCTGATGACCCCACTGAGGACATAGTTTGAAAGTGAAGGCATCGTCTATGCACTCTTGTTACACATATGTTTCTAAATCAACATTGTGAAGAAATGCCATTATTATTAATGTTCTTTTTCCAGATAATACCCATCCTTCCACCTGATCAGTTGTACAAAGAGAAATTTGAAGCAAGAAGCTGGTGAACTCATTTTCCAGTTCACAAATTCTTAAAAGAAATTAGTCCCTAGTTTGGTAGGTATTTTACTGTAAATTAATTTTAGATACTATAAGAAATGCCTCAGATACTGCCCCATCTGTTTCTTTTGACAACAGTCTTGCTGTTTGAAGTTGTTCTTCAAGTTTCACCAGCTCAAGAAGAGTTTCATCTTGGAGACTCCCCAAAAGAATCTCCATGCCAACAAATATTGTCACTAGCAAACCAAGGAATGAAAATTCATCAGGGCCTCCTTCTTCCAGCCGGGTAAAACTTGGGAGGTATATGTATTAAAACACTGTCAAGTTTGTAAAACTATACATTTTTTGTTAAATTTCAAATGTGTTTGTACACTCTATGTACAATAAAATTTCACTGTCTGCTTAGAATCTGAAAAATCTTTAGGGGTATAAATATGTTCTTATTTGCTATTGTAGTAAAAATATAACTGTAAAAGCAGAAAGTCTAGGAAAAATCATGTAATGGGAAATCAGTTTTTCTATCCTTTAGTCTGTGACAAGTTACCTCTGTTGGCTAAATCATGACACTAATGAGACCATGGCAACAAGTCTTATCTCCCTGAGGGCCAAATAAGCAGCACTTCTTTTCAGTAACACAAGTTGCAACCATTGCCTTAGTGAACCAAAGGCAAACACCTAATTCTGTCACAAGGGAAACCAGGTGAGTGTGACTGGCTCAGTGCAAACAAAGGCACAGGAACAAGAAAATTATTCTAATGGGCAAATCCTCCTATTAAACTCTCCAAGTGGAAAGCCAGCAATAAATAGGAAGTGAAAACAATTAACATTTGTATAACATATTTTCATCTTTAAAGCATGTTCATATATATTACAGTACTTTATCTAAACAACAGTTCTATGAGAGTGAGATTATTACCTTCATTTTACCAAAAAAAGGAAACATTTGCTATATCTTTTTCAGACCATAATTGGCCCTATTAAGTTCTACAAAGAAAAGGAGAATTTCACAGCTTAAAGTACTAAAAGGAATAAGAAAGCATTTTGCAGCTTTGAAACATTTTATATGGCAACAAAATTTATTTTTGATAGAATTTGCATAAAAAGAAAGGTAAATGCAAAGCTGGCTCAAGTCACAACAAGCATTTCCTTTGAAATCATCAACAAAACTGAGACAAAAGTGGGTTTTCTATCCAAATTCTCTGGACAGTTGCTTCAGTTTACCATTTTATTATATACATATTATAGAAAGGCTCACATTCAGATATGGCTTAAAAATTCTCTCTTCCCATTCTAACCGCAATAACCTTATGAAGTAGATATTATTTGCTCCATATTTATATGTAAGAAAACAAATTCAGGGATTTCTGTGACTTGTCCATTTTCTTTAGGCATAATGTTCATCTGCATTTAAGAGTTACACCATTAAAAATCTATAAAAACTGAAACCACTCTTCAGACAACATTAAATTATTGGCCATCAAGTAGGACCTTGCCTATCTGGCTTTTAGTTTTACTTTGAGTCACCCAGTATTCCATAGAACCAGCCTAAATTATAAAAAATTACCATAAATAAGAGGGAACCCTCGGATTTTTTTCTTAACCCTTTTTCTGACTAACCTTCCCTTCTGTAAGTGATATAGTTCTACTATACAGATATGTAATTTCCTGTTATTCCTTTTCTCTTTGTCTGAGGGTAAGAGAGGATTTACTTTCTTACCCTCAAAATAAAAGACAAAAGAATTATAGAGCTGTGTTGCTGTAGGACTAACACCTGTACAGTTTTCCCAGGTTGTTGTTTTGATTTATTTTGTTGCTACTAAATTGATAGACTGCTTAACCAAGTTAACAAATGCCTAGTTCTTTTGGTGTCCAAAAATTTTTTTAATTCTCATTCTGTAATAATATTATATTTTTGGCAGCATCTTCCTGGTGACATAACTAAGGATTTTATGAGGAGAAACTACGTATTGTAGAAACTTTAAAGTACACTAGTCATCTCTGTTCTATATATCTCACTAGCTTCATTTTCTGCCACAAGGGGAAAATTTCAAAAGAGGAAAACAAACAGGTTTTTGCAGAGGAAGAAACTTGTGTTATAGCAGCAACACAACTTTTCATCATTTCTGTAATTTTGCAGATCCAAAAAGTATAAAATTCATCAGTTTTGCTCCACACAAGAAAACTTTCTGTTCAGTACAAGTTCCTTGTAATTGATTCTGATTAGGTTTACAAAGGTCTGCCAGTATGTCTTCAGATATATTACATTGCAGTTATCCATGTTAATATAAGAAAGCAATCTTCAGAAGATCTCATTAGAAAATTAATACAATGGTGATCTAACACTTTTTAGCAGGAGAACAATAGGTATTTTTTTCCAGATTTAAGTGTTGGTAATTATCAGTGACATGAAACTTTAGTCTCTTTTTTCCATCTTTTGGGGCAATATATTTGGTGGAAATAGGAAAATAAAGAAATGCCAGCCCCACAACCACAAAAATCTTTAAATAACATTAATTGTATACAGTCAAATGAAAAGTACAAAAATGGTGCTTTACTGTGATGCAGTTGTCTAAGGCAGTACTAAAGTAATTAAAGGCTAATTCCATTCTTTTGAGACAAAAGTAATACCAAAGTGTTTGCTGTAAAAACTAAAAATAGTTAACGGAAATTTTTTGATTTTTTAATTGAAACATAGTTGATATAAAATATTATATTGGTTTCAAGTATACAAGATAGTGATTTGACAATTCACAGAATATTTGAAAAGAAGATCAGTCTTAAAACATTTATTTGGTTTGCTTATTTATTTCATTTTTATTTTTTATCTAAAAATTAAGAGTGAAAAACAGCAAAAACGGGCAAATTATTGTTTAATCAAGCATTTTTTAACTGCCACAATATTATTTGAAAGCACACATAACAATCTACTTGAAGGATTTCTTAATAAGAAATTGTCCTTTTTTGGAAAAAAAACATTTTTATGTATAATAAACTGCCTCATAATGAAGAGTGTGTCTGCTCACATCGTAAATTTCCAGCTAACTGTGTATAGAAACCAGCAGCTGTCTATTCCAGAATTTTTTCTGGACCAAAATATTTGATTCTAAAATTTGTGTTTATTTCCCTTTAATGTTGCCCACAAATTCTACATAGGTAAAATCTTCTATTTCAATGTCCTCTTAAAATAATCCCCATTCCAAGCCAAAACATTGATGTGAATACCTCTACATACTATAGGTATTTTAATCTACTCTATTTTTCAAATTTTGATATTCCAGTTTGAAGTAAAAATACAAGCAGAAAATTAGATCATAAGAAAAAAATGTCAGTGTCATATAATTTTGTAAAATTGTACCTATAGAGGCTAAGTTTCAAAATCGTGTGTGTGAGCAAGCATGCCCAAGTTCAAGTGTGTGTTTGTGTATGTAATGATTAAAAATTTACCAAAAGCTATGCATGCCAGTTCACTGTCACTTCTTTTTAACCTTCACCTGATCTCATTTCCTAAGGCAATTTCAGATTCTTTGTTTCTGCACTCAAATTCTTCAGTCAAGCAGTTGAGTTTATTAAAAATTGGTCATTAAAAGGAATTCCTCAGAAGCATTTCTTTGTGATTTTTCACAGACATTTGTTATAAAAATGAAATTATATCCCATTAAATATAACAACCGGTTGTGATTATTCAGTTAGTATGACAAATCAATTCACTGAGGACGAACCTAAGCTGAGCAGTTTTGCAGTTTTAGCATTTCTTCCTAGGTCAGTGCATTCAGCACAAACAATATGTAAATATAAGGAGAGAAAGGACATTATTCTAATTATACCAAGTACTTTGCTTCAACTGAACTGGTAAAATATATATAAACATTCATAGGATTTAATTGTGTACCATGAAATGAAAAGAGGTAAACAAAAAAAAACTTAAAAAAGAATTCCCCAAATATGTTGCCCTACATCACGATCTTGAAAACCACCGTTACTTATTAAAACAGTTGCCTGGTAACTGATTTTAAGTAATTTCCTGTTATTTATTGTCATAATTAAAAGCAAATATTTTAATTTTTTATAAGTTCATTTCTAAAATAATGTATCACTAGCAACTGGCCAATATCTCATTGAGAAAGCAAGAATATAGGAAAGGAGAAAGCACAGTCTTAAGCACCAAAAATGAAAAAAGATGTTTTGCAAAGAATTAAACAAATACAAAGCACATTCCGGGGCTCTTCTCATACACTTCTTATTCTTACTTCTCACTTTCATCCTTACATACTGGAGAGCCAAAGTATCCTACCTGCTAGTTAGTTGTTAAGAGAGAAAATAAGAGTTTACGGTGGAAGGACCAAGCTGCTGACAGTCCCAGCAAGCACACACCATCACTAATAATGGAGCAACCCGACAGTATGTATCTTTTGATAAACTGCAATATAAAATATGTAGCAGCACCTACACAGCATATTTGCCAGAAATTTTATCCAGCCTTTAGAGCTAACTTTCAGTTTACAGAAAATACAGCGATGTGAGGAATGAATTATATGCCAAAAGAAAGGAATTAACTACATCCAGATGATCAAACCTTCTGTATAACCACAGTCCCCATCTCTTTAACAGCTCAAGTTTATAAAGAAAAAGAAATTGGGGGTCCGTTGGGGTCAAAAAATTATGCATGATGATTGATTAGATTCTGATTTAAGTAAGCTATAAAAGACTTTATGTGGACAATGAGGGGATCTGAATATAAACTAAAAATTACATTTCATCGAGGAATTTCTGTCCATTAGTAAGTGTGATAGTGACAGTTTGATGGTATAGAAAAAATTCTCTTATTTTTCAGAGATGCATATGGGTAAAATTATGGGTAAAATATAATATCTAAAATTATTTTTAAAATAATTCAGAGAAAAGTAGATGAAATAAATATGACAAAATAATAATTGTCATTAAATCTTAGTAGTGTGTATGTGGAGTTCATTATATGGTTCTTTTAGCATTTCTGTATGCTTAAAATATTTTGTAATGGCGTTTTAAAAAAAAACTACATATCGAAAGACCTTAAAGGAAACCAGAGACCACTTCAGTCAACAGTGAAATTCTAAAACAGCACTAGCTTCCTGTTTTTCTCCTCTCTACTTGCACTTTAGGTTCTATTCAATCCCTACCCGCTACCCACAATTTTAGAACCCAGAGCCTAAGATTCATTGTTTATCTGCAACTGCTTTCTGCTTCCTCAAAAAAAAAAATTGATTTCTCATGTTAGGACCCCCCTATATGTGAATGTTAGGATCCTGATACAAAAAGCTACTTCCTTACAGAAACCTGGGGAGTAGGTTTTTGAGAACTTTTTAGGCTTTGTGTACTCTTAGATTTGGAAGCCCTCTCTCACATCATATCAAAAATCCTAAAATACATCTAATTGTGTATTAAATATAATTTTTGTTAAAATGTATAAAGAATTTCGATATTATAATTTTGAGTTTTGTTAAGAAAAATATGTTGTGATTTAAACTTTATTATATTTATGTATAATTATTTAAAAATTGAGTGACAGGTAACTAGTTG
Organism: Manis pentadactyla; assembly: GCF_030020395.1. Taxonomy (NCBI): domain Eukaryota; kingdom Metazoa; phylum Chordata; class Mammalia; order Pholidota; family Manidae; genus Manis; species Manis pentadactyla. Next base: position 75,403,412 of record NC_080038.1, read on the forward strand.
ATATGTTATCTAGAAATGTAAATGTGTTAAATTTTGATATTGCTATTTTATTTGCATATTTTAAATCCAATAATTTTTTTCAGGTTCCAAGCATGTCTGTGGATTCCTGAAAAGCTTGAAGTCCCTGGGTTGGACATAAGATTGTGAGACTGTCAGATAAGAATTAATCCTGGAGAATAGCCCTGCCTGTCCTAGGTTTTACATCTTTTGATTGAACAGTTACTCTTATTAGTATGCAGTGTGCAAAAATAACCTTTATTTAATTTAATTATAAAAATATGGAATCAAATTTTGTTAGAACTGAAAGAGTATTTATTGTAAGATTCTTAAACTGGAGTCTATGTATGAGCTCTAGGGATACACAAATCTCCTCAAACTGTTGGTAAAATGATGAGTCAGTATGTGTGGGTGGTAAGAATGGCTCTATGACTATTTACCATTTTCTGGTGAGGAGTCTGGTGAGTGGGTTTTCATCAGAGTTCCAAATTTTTGTGACTGCCACTGCCCAACCTCTACAAAGAGGGTTCCTAATTCTAGTTTAACTTCCTCCTGTTAAAAATAGAAAAACTGAGGCTAGCAAGCAGTCAGCTACTCAAAGGTTCACAGCTGGTTAGAGTCTGGCATTTAAATCTCCTAACTCTAACTTCTCTATCCTTTCCCCGATGGCATTCCTAAAATCCATCTTAGACTATGCCCTATCACTGTATTACTTCAGGCCTAAGCATTTTGAGGGAGCTCTCTGATTCCCACATGGTTTAAAATACTTTTAATGTCTTACAGCCAAGCTGCTGTAAGTTTGAATACTTTGAAACAAACAGCCTCCTTAACTTTGTTGTGCTGAATCATAGCCTAGTGGTCTCTGGCATGGAAAAAGGTCTCTCTTGACTATACTGGGCAAAACTTCTCAGCAACACTGAGGTGAAATTTATTTCACAGTTCCTCTAGCCAGCCAGAATAACAAAATGGGAGTAATGTATGGCAGTTTAACGCTGGAGTCTGAAGGTCTGGGTTTCTTCTCTATTCCGCTGCTGAAATAGCACAGGGCTGGGTAATTGTCTTGGAGGCAGTCATTAAACCACTTTGTGACTCAGTTTCTTTCTCTGTAAAATAGCATATGACCCTGTGGCCCATGAAAATTACTCCCAGTAGGAATTGTCAAGATTTTCAGGTAAAAGCAACCTCCTCAGTGATAAACTAACAGCAACAAAAAATACAATCTGATTTGATATCTCCTGAAAAGCAACATTTCTGCTAACCTGACCTTTGACTTCATATTCAAAAATTATTCTTAATAGTTTTCTTCTTGGGGGAAGCTTTCAACTTCATTCCCAATCATGCCAAGGATAAATGGGCATGTTATATTCAAATAAATTCTATAAATAAGTCTATAAACTAAGCAGTTGCCTTTTTGTTTCTTTTTTTCTATAACGGAAAGGGTCTTCTATTAAGAATTATAATAATGAAATATTAGAAGATCTTAAAGTGTACCCTTCCTTAGGCTGCATTTATGTAAAAGGTTGTATAGTACATTTATTAATCCTTCTTCACTTTGACAATTGATTTGAATACAGCATCTGTTGTAGACTCTTTATTATTCAAGATCACAAAAGTTCAAAACTAATTTATTGCTCTTTGTTCCACCTTGCAAAAAGTGCACCTTATCAAAACTGTTACTGTCAGGTCGATATTGTGCTGAAACAAAAATGCAGATGAGCTGTAAAAGGCTTTTCTTTTTAGCTGCAGTCATGAATTATTTTGTAAAATCCAAACACTGTAATGGTGCATAGAAAAGAACTTCAGAAGAGAATTTTAAAATGGAGCAGAGAAGCAAGTAAGAAACGAGGTCCCATAAAGGCTCCATTCCTAAAATTCGCCCTTGTAAATTTAAGAAATTTACACATTTAAATAAAATGCTGATTGTAATTAGTATATGCAGATATTGAACTGGAAACTGGAAACTAGTAGTGAAGAAGATATCCATTCCCATTCGACTGGTTTCCAGTTCAATACCTGTATGTTCAGAAAATACATACCAGCAAAGTTCTGCTCAGATGCCAAAATCAAAAGTATTTGAAAATACTGGAATGGTTTGGCTCCTTTTAGTGATGTAAACCTTTTGAATTCTAAGGCTAATAAATTCCCAGTTAAAGTACAAAGCACCATTGATACTTAAAGGAAAAACCTCTAAGAGCACTCTGTTCAACAAATGTTTATAAGAAAGGATAAAATATAGCTACCTTTGTTTTTCAATTAGCCTTATACAGAAACTTCACCAATCTTTTTCTCCCCCTGCCCTTCTCCATTATCACCTCACCTCTGGAGGTCAGAAGGGTGCACAACCCCATATGGGGTTAGATGAAAGACAGGAGGAAAGAGGAAGTACTTAACTGTCGGCCTATTTTACTAAACTGCACAAATCCCTAAAATAGACGCTGAGATACACAGTGAGTTTTTGTGCTGTCTTCACCACTGATACCTTCAACTTGTATACATATTTACATCTGTATATATTAGGTGGGAAATAGTTACCACAGCAACCTCAAGTTTACCTGGCAGCTTTGTTGTTTCAATGAAGCCATGATATTCTTCCTAATGGGAAAAAAATAGATACATACTGATACAGTAAAAACAATGCACTGTATATAGAGTCTCTACAGTGGACAGCATTCATTTCACATCATCCTTCTTTGTGCCATCTAACTGGTTACTGGTAGAGCTTGAGAATGTATTTCAGGTCTTTCTAATCTGCACCTCTTCCCACTTTTCACTCTATTCCTATTAGACTTTATAAGAATTTCAGTGAGTTAATATTCCCAATTGTCAGTACACATTTGAGTAGAAAGCTTTTATATATATATATATATATATATATATATATATATATATATATATATATGTATGTATATGTATATTATATACCTCATTTGGGTTTTTCACTTTAACTTTACTATTATGGAAATGTTTGCTTTAAATATTATGTGAGTTAGCAATGCTGCATTTAGCTTTACAATTTACACAGATAGGGAGGATGAAAGAATTAGATTGTTAGAAGAATAATCCTACATTATTCTTTTCCGTGGAGTTTAGCTCATCTATTACTATGTAGGCTTCAACTCACCTTCAGAACTGAAGGCTTTCAACTGTAAAATATACCCAATAGCAACCTTCACTTAGTTCCAGGTACATACTTTCATCCCATTGGTACAAAAATACAATTGTAATGGCAAGCAAAAATTCCTTATTTCTTAAGAATTCTCTCTGTTTCTGTAAAACTGTTTATAAGCTGTTGGTGGTGCAGGTTTGCCTCTTAATGCCTTTATTATGCAAAACATAATTTTGCAGTAGTATTTGCATTTCTGGTCTGGAATGCTATAATCTAGGTATCTCAATACTGACTTCCTTTAGATATTCAATTTTAGAAATATAGGAATACCTCATTTAACTGTGTTTTACTTTATTGTGCTTTGTGGATACTGCATTTTTTTTTTTTTTTACAAATTGAAGGTTTGTGGCAACCCTGCATCAAGAAGTCTATTGGTGCCATTTTTCCAACAGCATTTGCTCATGTCATGTCACTGTGTCACATTTTGGTAATTCTAGCAGTTTTTGAAACTTTCTCATTATTATATTTGTTATTTTGATCTGTGGTGAGTGATCCTTGATATTACTATTGTAGTTGTTTTGAGGTGCCAGAAAGCATACCCATATAAGACTCAGAACTTAACTGATAAATGGTGTGAGCATTCAGACTGCTCTACTAACCAGGCATTCTCCTGTCTCTCCCTCTCCTGGGCTACCCTATTCCGTGAGACACAACAATACTGAAATTACGTAAATTAATACCTCTAAAATGGCATCTAAGTGTTCAAGTTACACGTCTCTCACTTTAAATCAAAAGTTAGAGATGATTAAACTTAGTGAAGAAGGCATGTCAAAAGCTAAGACAGGCCAATATCTAAGTTTCTTGTGCCAAATGGTTAGCTAAGTCGTGAATGCAAAGGACAAGTTTTTGAAGGAAATTAAGAGTACTACTCCAGTGTACACATGAATGTTAAGACTGTGAAACACCCTTATTGCTGATATGGAGAAAATTGTAATGGTCTGGATAGATCAAACCAGCCAAAACATTCCCTTAAGCCAAAATATAATCCAGAGCAAGGCCCTAACTCTTGAATTCTATGAAGGCTGAGAGGTACAGAAGCTGCAGAAGAAAGGTTTGAAGTTAGCAGAAATTGGTTCACGAGGTTTAAGGAAAGAAGCTGTTTCCATAACATTAAAGTGCAAGGTGAAGCAGCAGGTGCTGATATAGAAGCCACAGCATGTGATCCAGATCAAACTAAGACAATCAGTGAAGACGGTGACACTAAATGACAGATTTTGAATGTAAACAAGACAGCCATGTACTGGACAATGATGCCATCTCAGACTTTCATAGCTAGAGAGGAGAAGTTGATATCTGCCTTCAAAGTTTCAAAAGACAGGCTGACCCTCTTGTTAGGGACTAATGAAGCTAGTGACTTTAAGTAGAAGCCAATGCTCATTTATTACTCTGAAAATCCTGAGGCCCCTAAAATTATGCTAAATCTACTCGACCTGTGCTCTATAAATGGAACAAAGCCTGGATGACAGCACATCAGTTTACAGCGTGGTTTATTAAATAATAAAGCTCACTTTTGAGAACTATTGCTTATAAAAAAGATTCCTTTTAAAATCCAACTGCTCATTGACAATGCACCTGGAAACACAAGAGTTCTGATGGAGATATACAATGACATTAATGTTGTTTTCATGCATGCTAACACAACACCTAGCTATTCTGTAGCCCATGGATAAAAGAAAAATTTCTACTATCATGTCTTATTATTTATGAAATACATTTTTTAGGACTCTAGCTGCCACAGATAGTGATTCCTCTGGTGGATCTGGCCAAAGTAAATTGAAAACTTTCTGGAAAGGATTCATCATTCTAGGCACATTTAAGGACCTTCATAATTCATGGGAAGATGTGAAAATATCAACATTAACAGAAGTTTGGAAGAAGTAGATCCCATCCCTCATGGATGACTTTGAGGGGTTCAAGACTTCATTGGAAGAGGCAACTGCACATGTGGTGGAAATAGCAGGAGAAATAGAATGAGAAGTGAAGTCTAAAGATGTGACTGAATTACTGTAATTTCATGATAAAACAGTCATGGATGAGGAGTTGCTTCTTATGGATGAGCAA